>NW_022436981.1:19859032-19894411 GCF_009761245.1 Sapajus apella | reverse complement strand
AAAGAAAGAAAGAAAGAAAGAAAGAAAGAAAGAAAGAGAGAAAGAAGTAAAGGGATGTGGGGAGGGCAAGGGGAGCAAAGGGGATGGGGAAGGGTTGGGAAGGGGGAAAGGAAGGAGAAGAGAGGGGGAAAGGGAAGAAGGAAAAGAAGGGGGATGGAAGTAGAAGGGGAGTGGAGGGGAGGAAGGAGGTGAGAGGTGTGAGAAGGGGGAGTGAAGGGAGAGTAGTATCGAGGGGGAAGGAATAGGAAAAGAGGGGGAAGGGAGAGGAGGGAAGGGGGAGGGGAGAGAAAGGGAAGGAAGAAGGTAAGCAGGGAGGAGAGGGGAAGGGAAGGAAAAGGGAAGGGGGATGGGAAGGATAAGGGAAGGGGGAAGAGAAGGGAATGGAGGAGAGGAGGAGAAGGGAGGGGAATGGGGAGGGGAAGAAATGGGATGTGGGAAGGGAAGGGAAAGGAACAAGGAGGGGAGTGGACAGGGAAGGGAAGGGAATGGGGGAAGAGGAGAGGGGAGCAGAGGGGGAAGGGAAAGAAATGGGGGAGGGGGAAGGGAAGGATATGGGGGTAGAGGGGGAAGGGAAGGGTATGAGGAGCAGAGTGGGAAGAAAAGATAATGGGGTAGGTGAGGGGGAAGGGAAGGTAATGGGAGGAAGAGAAAGGGAAGGGAATTGAAGAAGAATGGGAGGGGAAGGGAAGGGCATTGGGGAATGAAGGAAGAGGAGAGGGGAGGGGAGGGGAGAGTAGGTGGGTAGGGGTGGGTAGGGCAGTGGAGGGGAGGAGAAGAGAGGGAAAGCAGGGATGGGGAAGGAAAAGGAAAGGGGAGGAGGAGGGAAAGTGAGAGGGATAGGGATAGGGAAGAGAAAGGAAGGGAAAGCTATAAGAAAGAATGAAATTAATAGGAGAGGCAGGAGAAAGATTAGTGAAGAAAGGAAGGAAGAAGGAAGAAAAAGTAAGAGAGGGAGAAAGAGAAAGTAATGAAGGGAGAGAAAGTAAGAGAGGGAGAAAAGGAGGAAACTTGTAAGTCCAACTAGAAGCAAGGTATACTAGATGAACGACTCTTTTCCAGATGTAAATGGATGTGTGCATCATAATACTGTGTTATGTTCAGTGTAAATTGTCTTGGGACGATACAGTGTACAATCATGAATAACTCATTTCCATGAGTCAACATATAAAATTTCTTCTCTTTAGGTAACAAAATGTTAGCATTTTGATTCATGAAAAATGTTCAAATATATAAATTATATAAAAGATAAATTATATTAAAACATATACACGTATGTATAATTTAATTTATTGCTAAAAATAAAAGTATTTTTTCTACAGTGTAATTTTACCATTAGAAAACATTACTTTTCTTTCATTAGGAGATTAATTAAATATGTGTTTCACATACTGCAGGATCAAGTATAATACAAAAATTTTATGTTTAATTTAGCAATTTGAAAATAGAAAGATAGTAGTAAAGCCAATGTCCAAATAGGACTGTGGCTTCAGGATATACTAATATAATCTAAATTTGACAAAATTCGAATGTACTCGGTATCTGTTCTTCCTATAAGCTCACAGATAGAGGTGAGATTTCATTTATTCTACCTTTCAGAGGTATAAATTTCTTGAGGCTTGTTTTTATTATAGTCCCATAATTCTTCTTTAGAAAAAGATAGATTCTGTATTACCTCTTTTATAAAGATCATCATAGAATCAATAAGTATCACACTAAATTCATTCTTCGCATCAGCAGGCTCCTTTTCTGCTCTCTTATCCTGACAGCCTTTGCTGTACAACACCATCTGAGGTTGTTACTAAACCTTCAGCCTCAAGGTTCCCTAGCAACAGAAAGCCTTTTTCCTTCTCCCAACCAAAAAACATTAATTTGTAATAATCTCTAAAAACACAAGAAAGCATTCAGTCTGAAGCATATGAAGTTAGCAATGAAAATAGTGAGTTACAAATAAAATTGGAAATAATTAAATTGTAGAAAAGTATTTTGCTTATGGATTTACACAAAGCTCCAGATGGTGATTTACTATATTCATCTCCAGATTAGCTAAATAAAGGCCAGGCCTTATGTCAGCCTGCACATGGCTTTAATGACTTTACCTTTATACTGCAAAAGGTTAAGGCTTTTAGTGCTATGTTTGAGAAGCCACATATAAAAGAAGCTTTATTGGATTAGGCTTCTGAGAAACAAAGTGATACACGCTAGGCATGTCCAGACATTAACAGTAATCAGAAGTCTCCTAGGGTTGCAAGCTTCCTTGGCTAAGGGTTGGGGTAAGTTATACTTGATTCCACCTAGAAATTGTTTTCTGTTACTAGATAAAAACACTGCCTAGCTGAGCACAACTACAAAGATCTCTAATTGTAATCATAACCATTTCTTTAACCAATTATTTTTATTTATTCTCTACAAAGCATTTTCACAAAATTGCCTCTGTCATTCACTTAAGGATATTCATTCTGTTTGAATCAAGAACAAACTGTGATTTATATTCCTTGGATCTACAAAGAATATAATTTTCACCTCCTTTGAGAAAAAAGATCTGGGGGATGTCTAGAAAATCTTTATTTTGTCATAAAGTACTTATGATTGCTTTCGATTTTTAAGATTTTCCCCCATTGCCTGCCAGTATATACATAGGGCCATGAAATGTCAGTTGCAAATGAAATTGTGTGATTTTTTCATAGTTTGTTTAGAAAAGATTTTGGCCATAAATCTGGAGGACTTCTACTAGTTTTGTTGGAGCTGATGTTTATTCTCGTGGTAATGATCAACAGTTTTTTCTCCTCAATGACACTCTGAGGATAGTGTTTCCTTTTTCTGTGGTTGTTAATTTAACTTTTCTTACAATTTATCAAACATGATGATTTTTAACTGCTTTACTGTGATTATTTTTGAAAAGAAAACATAAAGGTGTTTCACAGGTACAACACTCTTAACTTACTAATGCACTACCAATCTTATTTTATTATTTAGGTGATTTATGGCTCAATAAGATTTATTAGTTCTGTTTAAGTCATATGATTTTAACAAACAAAATTTTTTAGTTTATTATTTAAATGTTTCAGAAATCATGTATGTTCAACTATTTGGAATTACTTAGTATGCAATATTAAAATAATGGACCATTGCTTAAAAGTTAATGTTATTTTCAAAGTTAATTAGATAATATTAGAAACTATTGATATATATGCTCATATCATATAGATGATATGAGTATATGTCTTTCACTTTGTCTAAAATTATTAAATATGAATTTTATAAATACATATGAAATGAATATTGAAGCATGCAACATATTGATATACATTATTTTGCAGTGCATTTTCATACCATATTTATATTATAAATTCAAACAAGTTTTTATTTAAAACTTAATACTTAGGTAATAATGATGTGGTTTATATTATTAGCAGAATTAAGAAAATACAACATTACTAGCGGGTAAAGTGTGTTTTTATTATCAACAAAAATTGCAATTGTTAATAATTCAGATTTTTAAAATATAATTCTGTTTTTTTCCTTAATTTTAATTGGCCTAAAAATGGCCCTTCTAAACAAAAGTGTTTGCAACACTTTATTATTCAGAAATGAAAAGGGCATTGAGCTTGATTTAATCCTAATTAAAGTAATTTTATAATTAGTAATAATAAATTTTATTCAATATTCAAGAACTCAAACACCAAACCATAAAGAGACTTCCATGTTTGCAGTATCCATGAATAAGTGACAGACGAAATTTGCATAATTTTCTCCATTTTAACCAACTAGAGAATAACTTGTGAGCATAGGGAACAAGCACAATGCCCCTCTATTCCACTGAATTACCAAAACCGAATACCAAGTTTTGATTTGGAGTCATTCAACAAATATTGAGTTAATACGTTAAAAAACAAAACTGCATTGACTTACTTAGTTTGACTTGCCCTTCTGTAGTATCCTTAAAAACAATAACAAAAAACTTAGGCAAAAAGAGGAAAGGAACAATAGAAATAAAACATTCCTGGTGACGAGTTGCCAACAGCCCTGAGCACATTAAGCTATCCTTAGCTGTTCCTTGCAGAAATTTTCCTCTTATGTAGCCCAGATTCTTTGACTTTGGCAAACCTCCTGCCCTAAATGGCAGTAGACAAATAGTTAATTGCCACCTTCAAGTGTCCTAAGTTGTCAGGAGGCTAACCATTTAATAATTTTAATGAAAATCATGTATGCTCGCAGAGGCTCGTGGTAATTTTTGTGGTGCCCATTAACACTGGAGAAGGCAGTCTAATCATACAAGTATTTTTGCTACCCCAAGTGATATAAATAAATGCCTATTGTACTTCTCTGTTATTGAAATTTAAAAAGTGAAAAAAAAAATACCATTTTACAAAAGCATGTGTTCCCAGAGGAAATTTTATTTTCCAAGATAATGAAACTAACACTTTAGAAGCCACCCCTGGAAAATAATGCTGATGAAACAATTTTTATCTTTGAATGAACTGCAAGAAACGAAGATTAGAAAATTTGCCTTGGGCCATATTCTGGGTTTTGCCCCATGAGAACTCAGAGTTTATCATTGCTCTGTAAGGTTTGGTGCATTTTACTTTCAAGGATATGATTATTTCACCAAGTGCATTTTCTAATAATCAAAACAGTCGGTACTAAATTAACGGTGCTAACTAAAATTTCTGATGAAATAGAAGTCTATTCTTGAATTATTATATATTTTTGGGAAGTTACTGAGAAATCAAATATAAACAAATATTAAATTATAATATTCTTTTGTTTATATGCCAGTCTATTATTTTATTAATATGCCAGTCTATTATTTTGTGACAAGAAATAGAACTGCATCAAAGTCTAAAAGGGTATATTATCCATCAAGCATACATTATTTTCTTGAAACAAGTAAATGTAAACCTGAATTAAAATTGTAACTGAAATTGTTAAATTTAGAAACTGAATCTGGAAAATATTAACTTAGCAAAGTAATCGAGCATGGACTCTGAAGTCAAACACATTGGTTTAAGACTATTAGTTTGTCATTCATTAGCTTTGAGGTTTTAGTAAATTAATTTCCATAAAATTGAGACAATTTTTATAAAATGGAGACAATGGGAGACAATAGTATACATCTCAACATCTAGTTGAGGTTGAGGCTTACATAAAATATTTTATGTAATGTGCTATGCACTGTATCTGTGAATGGAGAACTCAATACGTATTCAAGATTATGAGTTATCCTATGATTTGCATGCTGTATTACACAAAGAATGTTCAAAGAACCCACATGCACAGTGGTGGCCTATTTAATTTTGAGTTTGTTCCAGTGGAGTGTTTTTATGTCAGTATTCCCTCCTTCTTAGAATCTGCTTGGAGACTCTGCCTAATATTGCTTCTACGCCTCTTCTTTTCACCTTCCTTCTCAGGGAACCCCCACTTTCAATTCACTCGGCCGTTCTCCAGACATGTTAATACTGCCTTTATCAGATTACAGCCACATCTGACAGTCTTGGGTGACATCTTTGAAGCAACTTTGTAGCACCATGCCAATCCATTACATAATGAATTTACAGATAATTTTCAGAAACAATTCATTTCTCTCCTCAAGTTCTTGAGGAGAAGGTTATTAAATGTCCCAGATATCAATAATGTACTTTACTTGAGGTAATGTCAATTCCTCGCAATTTTAGCTCAAAATACTATTCACACTTCTAAGAGCTTTCTTTCATTACTTCTGAAGTATTAATTTATCATTCATAGACTTGTAACTTCAATGTAAATATAGATAATAGATAATTTTAATACTTTTAAGTATAAATTTAATTTTATAGGTAGAAAATAAATACACATGGAACCAATGTACTTTGCTCATACAAAGTTTTGTAAGAAATATATTCTCAATAAAAATGTAACATTAGAATATAATCTATTTTATAGGTTAATATGTAATTATTAAAATGATTTACTAAACATATTATTTACATTTTAGTATATAAATTTGGAAATTAGCAACTAACATAGTTAAATTTATAAAAAAAAGAATTATCACTCACATATTTTCTTATTCTCTATATCCATGTATCTTTATATGTACCTGTTTATGGTTTATCTATCTATCTGCCTGTATATACATATACATATATATATATATGCATTAGTCAGAATTCTCCAGAGTAACAATATCAATAGGATATGTGTATGTGTAGGTATGTGTGTTTTAATACACACACATTCTATTCACATTTTATTAGTACTATGTATATACATAAACAGAGAAGGAGAGAGGAGAGACAGAGAGAGAGACTTTAAGGAATTGGTCTATGGGATTGTGCAGGTTGGCATGTCTGATATTTGCATTGTCAGCTGCTGGAGATACAGGCAAGGGTTAATGCTGCAGCTCTAATTGGAAGGCAATCTAGAGGCCGAATACTTTCCTTTTTAGAGGACCTCAGTCTTTTCTCTAAAAGCCATAAAGTTATTGCATGAGGCTCACTCACATTGTGGAAGGTGCTTTACTTTACTCAAAGTATCTGATTTAAATTTTAATAACATCTAAAAAATTACTTTCAAAGCAACATCTAGACTGACATTAGATCAAAAAGTGGATAGTATGACACCATGGCCTAGCCAAGTTGACCCATAAAATTAATCATCATTATACAGACACACATGCATAAATATATATCTATGTATTTATACATTGCTTTATACATTTTATATTATTATTTATTTATTTATTTATTGAGATGGAGTCTCACTCCATCACACATGTTGGAATGCCCTGGCGCTGTCTCTTCTCACTGCAACCACCACCTCCCAGGCTCAAGCGATTCTCCTGCCTCAGCATCCCAAGTAGCTGGGACTACAGGCAGGCGCTACCACTTTGGGTAATTTTTGCATTTATAGTAGAGATGAGGTTTCACCATTTGGCTAGGCTGATCTCAAACACCTGACTTCATGTGATTCACTCATCTGGGTCCCCCAAAGCGCTGGAATTACAAGGCATGAGCCACTGTACCTGGCTACCTTATATATTTTATAACCTAATCAGTTTTCTTGGTTATTACAGAAAATAAGTAAGCCAATCATATCAAATTAGTATAAATACTGTCAGGAAGCTTAAAGAGCATTTTTTGTTGTTCATAAACTACTACTTATATTGAAACATTGAAAATTAATGTAAAATTAAGAAGCATCAGCAATTACAGGTAACATGTAATGAGAAAAAAGTATTCTTTTATTTTTGAAAGAAAAAAAATAAAGAAACAAAGTAGAAAAATATTCCCTCCAAAACATGGAAGAAATAACGGAGAACCAAGGCGGATATGGTAGAGCCGAACACTGATCCTAATCTTCTCCCGACTCCAGGGCAATGATGACTCATTAAACACACGTTAGTCATTAGTCTACAGGGCAAAACATGTTGAGATAGCTCGTTAAATATAAGTTTGGCTTCAGCTTGATACGTAAATGTCCAATACTACCTTTGTGGGTTTGCACTGAAGTCAGAGAAATATGTTCCAGTATTAGAAGAATGTAACTCAATCCCTTATGAAATATTTCTAAACTGTGATGAAATTAGAAAGCTTCCTGTTCCAAAACTCCCTCTCTGTAAACACACACACACACACACACACACACACACACACACACACACCCTTTATTTATTTATTTATGCAACAAATGCACTGTTATATTCCCTGCACATTCTAGGACCTCAGAAAACAGTGACAGATCAGATAAAAAAGTTTGTGATTTTTGTTAAGCTTTTATTTTTATGAGGAAAAAAATCAAACAAATGAGCAAGAAAATAACAAATAATAAAAGCTATGCAGATCATTCTAATAGGGTGAGAAGACATTGCCTGGAAGGGTATTTTAGACTGGGTAGTCAGGAAACATTGCAGTCCAAGTTAACGTTTAAACTGATATTTTTGTAACAGTGCAAGAGTATTATTGGTCAGTTGTTTTAAAATAATCATCTGGTGGTTGTGTGAGTAGACTTAACTGCAGAGAGATGAGCAAATGTGAAGGAGGATGGTAATAGGGAAGCCAGAAAAATGGACAGCTTTGTTTTCACTTTTCCCATGTTTTTTCTCCCAGTATTAATATGACTTCATTTCTTCTCAATGTTTGAATATTTATCCATTTGTGACTTATTTTGGCATAAGGAGTAAAATAGACATTTGTCTTATTTTATGCTCATAGGTAGTTTGTTGCCACAATTCCATTTATTCAATAATGGAAGAATAATTTTAAATATTTTTATATGCATAGTCAAATAAATTTTCCAATACTCTTTGAGGAAGAAATACATTTTTAAAAAGTACAGGCAAGGATTTTTCTCCTGGATACACACTCCTGAGAAATTCTTGCAAAGATCTATACAAAGATGGTGTATATGGCAATAGGGAGTTGAAAGCAACCTGTGTGTGTATCCATCTCCAGAAGAATGGATAAGTAAAATACAGTAAATCACACTACAAGGTGCTCTAGAGCAATATGAAACAACAAACCAGAAATGGGACATGAATTGGTCCCCAAACAAGGCTAGATGAGTAAAGTAGGACAGAGATGGGATTTACAAAACCCTTAATGGAACTGAAAATACACAAAACCCACACTATATATTACAAGACTATATCTGTGCTGAAGAACATATAGCAAACATATTACAGATGGTTTCCTATGAAAGGAAGCAGATGGGATGGGGATTAAGAAATAAGAGACAACCCAAACCTGAAATGGGCTTTGTGCTGATAGTGATATGTTAACAGTAAGAAGAAATGTAAGGTGCACTACAGTTTCAGACACAGCAAATGTAAAAAACTATGCCTGAGGCTTAATGAATACAGTAAATATTGTAACTCAGTGTTATGCACCAGAGGTTAAATTTAAAATCTGAAAGAACTAGGATAAAGAAAAACATTTGGATCAATACTGTCATGCAAATTAAATGTTTTAAATGTTAAAATAATTAACATGTAACATAGAATATTTAACATGTATGTAGCCGCAGTATTCCCATTTGACCTTTGGATATTTCTGTTGTAGCCTACTTGATTCCTGGGCTTTGTTGTTTCCCAGTTGTCAAAAGCATTTGCAGACTCTGTTTCCTAATGTCTTTGCCAGCCTGTGTCTTTTGACTGGGGCATTTAGCCCATTTACATTTAAGGTTAATATTGTTACTTGTGAATTTAATCCTGCCATTTTGATGCTAGCTGTTTGTTTTGCTTATTAGTTGATGCAGTTTCTTCATTGTGTCTATGATCTTTACAATTTGGTATGTTTTTTCAGTGGCTGGTACTCGTTGCTCCTTTCCATGTTTAGTGCTTCCTTCAGGAGCTCTTGTGAGGCAGGCCTGGTGATGACAAAATCTCTTAGCAATTGTTTGTCCATAAAGCATTTTATTTCTTCTTTGTTTATGAAGCTTAGTTTAGCTAGATATGAAATTCTGGGTTGTAAATCCTTTTCTTTAAGAATGTTGAATATTGGACCCCGCTTTCTTCTGGCTGTAAGGTTTCTGTCGAGAGATCCACTGTGAGTGTGATGGGCTTCCCTTTGTGGGTAACCCAACCTTTCTTTCTGGATTCCCTTAACATTTTTTTCTTCATTTCAACCCTGGTGAATCTGATGATTATGTGCCTTGGTGTTGCTATTCTCAAGGAATACCTTTGTGGTGTTCTCTGTATTTCCAGAATTTGAATGTGGGTCTGCCTTGCTAGGTTGGGGAAGTTCTCCTGGATAATATTCCGAAGAGTGTTTCAACTTGGTTTCGTTCTCCCCGTCGTATTCAGTTACAGCCATCAAATACAGATTTGGTCTTTTCACATAATTACATATTTGTTGGAGGCTTTGTTCATTTCTTTTTATTATTCTTTCTCTAAACGTGCCTTCTCACTTTATTTCATTGAGTTGATCTTCAGTCTCTGATATCCTTTCTTCTGCTTGATTGATTCTGCTATTGAAACTTGTGTATGCTTCACAAAGTTCTGGTGCTGTGTTTTTCAGCTCCATCAATTCATTTTATGTTCTTCTCTATGCTGGTTATTCTAGTTAGCATATCATTTAACCTGTTTTCAAGGTTCTTAGCTTCCTTGCGTTGGGTTAGAACATGTTCCTTTAGCTCAGAGAAATTTATTACCCACATTCTGAAGCCTGCTTCTGTCAATTCATCAAACTCATTCTCCATCCAGTTTTGTTCCCTTGCTGGTGAGTAAGAGGTGTTTTGGTTTTTGATGATTTCAGCCTTTTTGCACTGGTTTCTTCCCATCTTTGTGGATTTATCTACCCTTGGTCTTTGAAGTTGGTGGCTTCTGGATGGGGTCTTTGAGTGGACATCCTTTCCATTGCTGTTGAAACTATTTCTATTTTTTAGTTGACACAATGGAATACTATGCAGCCATGAGAAAGGATGAGTTTAGGTCCTTTGTAGGGACAAGCATGATGCTGGAAACCATCATTCTCAGCAAACTGATGCAAGAACCTAAAACCAAACACTGCATGTTCTCATTCATAAGTGGGTGTTGAACAGTGAGAACAAATGGACACAGAGAAGGGAACATTACACACTGAAGCCTGTTGGGGGATGGGGGGCTAGGGGAGGGATAGTAGGCGGTGGGGGAATTGGGGAGGGATAGCATTAGGAGAAATACCTAATGTAGATGATGGGGGGATGGATGCAGCAAACCATCATGGCATGTGTATACCTATATAACAAACCTGCATGTTCTGCAAATGTACCCCAGAACTTAAGTATAGATAAAAAAATGACTTCCCACTTTTTTTCATGTCACTGCCACAGTATTAATTTACATCCTGATTGTCTCTCACTTGGATTATTGCTCTGGCTTCTTAATTGGTCTTCCAGAATCGGTCTTGTGAGCAAATATGATGCTATATAATCTCTCCAAAATTTGATTATTTAACTCCTTTTCATAATTTTTTATGATGTTTTTATATTATTTTAAGGGAATAATACAAACTCAGTGTGGGTGGTTCATGGCCTTCATTACTGTCTTTTATTAGGACTGGCTCTTTCCATATTTTACCATTAACCTCCTTTATTGTCAGTCCAGCTCTTGGGCTTCCTGTCATTTTAAAGAAGGATGTTCATGTTTGCCTCTTGACTCTTTGCTGATTAGTGCCCAATCAGCTAAAAATCTCCCTGACTGAGGATTGATAGATTACCCAGACCAAGTTATTTTGCAGCTTCTATAAATGATCACGTTAGACTCTTTCTGTGAAATCTGGTACATGACTACTACTTGTTTCTGTTGGCTTATTTATTTCCCTATGTCATTGGGAACTTGTTCAAAGCAAGGTCTACATCTTTCTTTTTTTTTTTTTTTCTTTTGGAATTACCATTGCCCAGCATGATATATAATACTGAGTGAAATTTGACAAATATATATTCAGTAAGGGAAATTCATAATGAGTTTCCATTTTTAATTATAAGTAAAGTAAGGTTTCATAATTTTGATAAAAAGACTTGTAAAGAGGAATAAAATTATATGAAGCTTCAACTTCATTTTAAACACAAATAAGCATCAAAAGTATTGTGACCAGGTTTTGGGGTGCCAAGGAGGCACAGCTCACCCGAGAGAATGTTGTAGGTTCTTGGTCTCCTGCTCTCCCAAGAATGAGAGAGGGGACCATGGCATGTGCACTTGTAAATACCAGACCCCAAAAATGTTTTTGCAGAAAATGATATATTTATATAGAGAAAGAGAAAAAGGAGAAGGAGAGAAAGAAATAGCTAGCTCTCACATGAGAGAAAGAAAAGCCACTCTCACACTGAGTGAGAAGGGGTCCCCAAGGGGGAAAACCAGAGAAGGAAAACTCTCACACTGAGTGAGAGAATCCAGAAAGATGGAATACAGGAGAAGAAAGACAGCTTCCATACTGAGTGCAAGGGAATTGAGAGAGAGAGATGGAGTTTAGGAATGGAAAAGCAGCTTCCATGAGGGTGGAAGGGGACCCCAGAGGTGGAAAATCTGCCCGGATGAGGGAGGCAGGGACTTTTAACCTGGGAGTAATTCCCTCTTTCTCCAAATCCCTTGGCCAATGAAAAGAGTTCCCTTAAACTTCAGCTTGAGTAATGGACATTTGGTTCTTCCCAAGTGTGCGATAATTTAAAACAGAGATCATTAAATCTCCCAGATGAAGAGAGATGGGAGGGGGCATGGCTCTGGCAAGTTGTTGCCCTTGAAATTACGCCCCTTGTGGACCCAGAAAGAGAGCACATTCCCTCAATCCCCTCTCTGAACAGGAAAGTTCAACTTCTTTTGTAACACGGGTGTCCATCACTATTTAACTACTTTCTGCTGAAATGGGATGTAGAAGGGGCCCTGAAGTTGAGGTTTCCTCCAGAGGGGAGCCTTTCAGGGGTGCAGGTTGATCCTGAGGTCCACAATAGAGCTCACAAGCCATGGACATCCGGGGTTCCAGCGGCAGGATTATTTGTGACCTTATGGTTCTATAAGAAATGAATGTGACAAGGTGGTTAAAGATGAGAGGCCTAGAGGCCAACAAATATAGAATGGTTATAAATGAATCTAGGAGAGAATAGAGCCAGGACAGCCTATTATTAAACAAGCTTCACAATACTGTTTCTGGAAGATTTTTAGCCCTGTGTTTGATTGATTCCTCTCTCTCTCTCTCTCTCTCTCTCTCTCTCTCTCTCTCTCTGTGTGTGTGTGTGTGTGTGTGTGTGTGTGTATGTGTGTGTGTGACTATGTTTAAAGCAACACTTAATGGGTTTACAAAATTAGCAGCATTTTCCTAGAAAGAGACAGATTCCCTTCTCAGTATGAAAAGGATAATTGGAGTTTGAGAGATAGCAAAGTTGAGGAGTACAGTCCTGTTAATGCCAGGATATAAATTAGACTTATGCATGGTTACTTTCCTGGGGATCTTGTTGGAAGAGCGGGTGCAGATCCTCTAATAACTTGCAGGTGTATGAAGGATTGATTCCTGGAACTTTAGGCAGTAGAATAGAGAATCTGTGAATTTCTTCGGAGGTGTCCAAGGCTTCAGCCAAGAGTGATGAATCCATGAGTTGATTTCCACCAGCTTAACTGCCGTTGGTGTAGACAGAATAACTGAAAATGGCCCTTCCCAGGATGGGCCTAGAGAGGGAGAGTCTGAGGGGAGAGATTTAACAAGCACCAAGTCTCTAGGGCAGGAAAGAAAATGTTAAGAAAAACTGGTAAAAATATTTACATAGGAAGTAAGTCTAATTCATGAATAGCAAATAAAGCTTGTGCTGAATCAAAAGTGAAAACTCTGATAATTTTGTTTTACTTATTGACCGATTTGAAGAAATACACATTATGTTGGTGTATCAGTTTCGAAAAGAAATTTTAGGAAGTAATCTGTTTTTAATACTATTAAGAATACTGATTCTTTAATTTTTCTCATGGAGATCCATGTTTAATGCTTTCTGTGGATAATTTTAGAAAAAAAAGTAAACTTCTAGAATTAACTAGCAAACACTGTGCTGATGCAAAGTAATAGACTTTTAGTAAGGAAAGGTATATGAGGAAGTTAAAGGATAACGTGTATAGACACCTGCAGCATGGTCAATGTTCTGACAATTCATGTAATAGGAACCGGAACGTGCAGTAAAATTCACAAAAACAGTGGTGCACACCACAGCTGTGGGAGAACACTCAAAGGAAATTGTGATATAACATCTGAGTTAAATAGAATCTATCTGCATTAGATGGAATACAATTCCTAAATGCATTCTTCATTTTTTTAGCATCCTATAAATAAATGTGGATAGTTTTCATCAGTTCATGTCTCTTGACAATTTATAAATAAAGAAAAAGCCATACATTGTTGATATGCCATATAGTTTGTCTTTAATCTACACATTAATATTGTCAAACCCACCAGTATTTTGAGTTAGCTACAAATACTTTTATTAGAGAATGTTGAAGAAATTTACTGCATTATAACAAAAACTTCATTAAATCTCCATGGTTTCTATTAATATTCAAAGTTTATGCTTTCTTATTTAAGCAATAAAAATTTTACAGATTTTAATGCGAGTCATCTATCTATGTACAGAAGATAAATATTTATTTATGTCAGTGCTTAGGAAGGCAACTATTCTTTATGTATAATAATGCACCTTTGCAAGACAAATTTCCCAGATATATTATTTGAAATAATACCTTCCATCCCCAAGAGTCTGACCTAAACCATATCCCTCTCTTTCCCACTCAGAAACACATAAATATTACCTGACAGTGTTTCATAGGAAGTTCATGAGATAGGCAAGTCTTTAAGCCACGCTTTATGAAATAAATGTCCTATTTGTTTCTTTGCATATTTTGCACTAATTGTGGTAGTACAGCAGCTTTGAAATGTCACATATTGGCTTCATTTTTAGGCTCTGAAAATGTTTTCTTGTGCCTTATAAACTGTGACTAGGGATGCAATTTATTAAGGAATGGGCATACTGACAGGCTGTGACTAAGATAGATGAAATGCCGTGATGATTTCATGTCTTCATTAACATATGCTTGTTATTGGTTCCATAGTCTAATTTTATAACTTCACAAGCCAGGCCCTTTCTACATTTAGATTAGTTGTTTTTAAATTCTAAATGCCTCAGTCCTGATCATTTGATGAGAATTCATAAAGTGAAAAAAATACTTTTGGCATTTTCTTCTATTTTTAAGCTTGATTGAAAAGAATGCTTCTGTCAGAAGTAAAATGCAGAGCTGTCGTGCTTTTTTCTGTGGGCTTGCAAGCCTTTAGTTATTTTGTTTACAATGAGTCTCATAAGGTTAGAAAATCAAATTGACAGATGATCAATGTCAGATCTATTGAAAGACTGCCTGTGCAAATAGAATCCAAGATCAATCCCCAACTGGTTTCTCAAGCCCTGATGACTATGTGTACATTGTAAAGCATGCCTGCAGGAAACACTTATTGTAAAAGTCATCTTGGTGTAAATATGCACTTAACATGAATTTCACATTAGCTTGTGAAGAATAGTTTTAAAATGTCTAAAGTATATACGATGAAGTAGCTATTCATCATGATAAATAAACATTTTTTGACTTTTTAACCTGTATCATTTGCATTATTAGAGACTATTAATTATGATGATGTTAAAACTAAGAGGCAAAACATACATTTTTATCCAAAATAAATTTATCATTATATGTATAGATATGCACAAACACAAACACATATATTAAACATATATGTCAGAATATATGTGAGATATAAATGCCTCAGAATATGTGTGATCTGGCTGCTGTTTGAATTTTTTACCTATCTAATCTTTTCATGCTTTTGTTATCCTAACAAAAACCAGGCTAAGTTACAAAATTCAGTGTGGTGTATTTTAAAAGTAAAGACATATACTATTCTATAGCTCTCATCTTTTTTTTTTTTTAGATGGAGTCTTATCTGTCACTCAGGTTGGAGTGCCGTGGTGTGATCTTAGCTCACTACAACCTCCATCCCCCGGGTTCAAGCAATTCTTCTGCCTCAGCCTCCCGAGTAGCTGAGATTACAGGTGCCTGTCACCATGTCTAGCTATTTTTTGTATTCTTAATAGAGATGGGGTTTCACCATCTTGGCCAGGCTGATCTTGAACTCCTGACCTCATGATCCACCCACCTTGGCCTCCCAAAGTGCTGGGAGTATAGGCGTGAACCACTGTGCCTGGTCATCTTATACCATACTTTTATGTATTTTTATATAATTGAGAATTTGAAGAAGTTTCAATATTCTTAGCTCCCCTATACTTTCCATTAATTTTTCTTATTTAACAACCTAATTTATCAAAAAGAGAGAAAGTGGTTTGTAATAATGGCAGCAACTAAGAAAATCAAGACTACCACTAAAAACAATCACAGAAAATGAATAAATGTACAGGTAGTTTATTCTTAAAATAAATGATTAAAACAAGCTCAAAACTACTAACTTTAAAAATTGTCTAATATCCATATAGGATATTTATGTAACATAGTTTGAAAACAGTAAATTGTATTTTAGAATCAGTTTGCATTTTAAACCAAATATTGTAAAATAAATAAAGATGTTTAGATAAATAATATAGAATTTTTTAACAAGGAGTGTGACATATTTAAATATATATCTGAGAATTTGCCAGAAAATGTTTAATCCGAATAGGCATATTGGCTCAGAAACCAAGGTCAGTAGTTTTGAAAAATACAACAGAATATAACTTTCATCTCAGCATTCACTACTGCAGGCAGAGGAATCTTTGTTTTATAGGATGGCTGAGTTGGAGAGAAACCTATTTTATCACCTTTTATATATTCTCCTGCCAAAATAAGATAGATCATTTCCTCTAATCTCAGCTGAATTTTAGGATTTCATATGACTTTAGAATAACTATTTTAGACCAAATTTGAGTAAAATGCTCAAGTTGCAGTTAACTTGTCATTTCTTAACACTATAAATACAGAATCGTGTGTGGTTTTGTATGTGTTTGAATATTCACAGGACATAGAATAGCCAAATTGCTACTGGGTAATTATATAACTATATTTATATAGCTTCATACTTGACTGTAGTTTTCTATAAAAGTCAGCAGAAAATCAACTTTTTAACAGAGCCGTATTACCTGTATGTGTATGTATTTATAAAAATGACACTGTAGAAATAAAGTTATGTCTAGATATAACATCGCTAAGGTAGAAAGGCAAAGTAAAAAGAATAACAATTATTGACTCCTTGATTTTTAATAGGAGTCAACTTAAAATGACTGTCATCTAACTTCCTCTTCTTTTTTCCTTCACTGACTTCTACCATCCTCCTCTTTTCCCACTGAAAACCATTTATCACAGGATACATGAAGAAAATTCAAAAGATTACATTGGATCTGACGTATATATTAAATTAACATCCAATAAATGATGTAGAATTTCTCAGAGTACCTGGAGTTTAACAATATAGAATTATGTTTTAATTCCACTCCTTACTAGTCATATACCTTCTGAGAGTTTCAGGAAATATTGTTAATACTACTGTAATATTATTGGTCATAATCTTACCAAGCAAAGTGATAAATACCATGAGTTGCCTCTTCTTTAATTCTATAATCTATACTCAAATTTTCCCAGAGGTTGGTATTTTTAACATATTACACACATAACTCTCTGTTGAAAATTTCTGAGTGGTGCCTAATCATTTAAGAAACAAAATAGACACTTATTTCTAAGTACATGAACACCTATTTGCCTTTGCATATTTCAATATTACTGAACAATATTTAATTTTCTCATGAAATTTATATTTTTTGCAAATTGTTGCCTGTACTCTCTCTCAACTCTTCCTAAGCTTTCAGGTTTTACTTCAAATTCTCCTTAATTTTGAAAATTTTTATGACTTTATTCAGGAAGATTAAAGAATTTTCTCTCTTATTTAGTCATATCAAATTTTATATTTAATAATTTTTTATGCACTGCTGTCTTTTCTTGAGATTATTAAGTACTTTAATGGAAGAAAATGTACATTTTCCTTTGTATTTCCAATCTGACATAGTAAGTGCTCAGTGAATATTTATTGAGTGAATGAATGTGAGTAAACTCATCATTTAAGCAAAAACATCTTTTTTTTAATTGCATTTTAGGTTTTGGGGTACATGTGAAGAACATGCAAGATTGTTGCATAGGCACAAACTTATTTTTTTTAATTCCACAATAAGCTGATGGTTTACTTCATTGCTAGTTAACATCATTTTACACGAGTTCATCAATTTGCAGAAGGCCAAATAACCAGTTAGTGTTCGACCTGAGATTCCAAGTCAGGCAGTCTGACCCTGGAAATTACACTGTTAACTGTATTATTATAGTAACCTGATCGTCTTTTACACTGCTGATTACCCAAGGGCAATCTCTGCTTAGAAATTATAACCAAGAAGGAATAATTTAGTTTAAATGCAAATGTTTGTCTTTTTAAAAATATACCTGAAGAAGTTTGTTTTAACAATCACCAAAAACATTAAGTTGTATCACAACTTCAAGAGACAAGAAAAGATATATGAAGAATGAAACAGCAATATTGTTAAACTCCCTAAGATTTACTGAATTTAAAAATACATACGAATGTATGCAGAGTGCATATGTTTTATTATACAGAATTTCTAAACAATTATTTTCAGTTATAGAACAAAATTTCAGTCTTTTATTGATCTTAGATATTGTCTGCTTTCTTCATCCTCATTGTGAGGGTTCTGTATTCATCAGGTGACTATAGCATCAACATCAGGACCTTCTTAAAAGCAGTAAACACTAAAGCAATTAAACTTAAAATAAAGGTCTAGGACAACCAATATGGAACTGTGCAAGCAGAGATAGGTGCTTAGATTTCTCTGTTGACCATTTTCTTACTCTTGTGAGTCATTATTATGCAAGACTCATAGGATCTTCCAGATCTCATTGCATTTACTTCTTGCCCTTTTTTAAAAAATTCAAATGGATTTTGTAAACTCAGATGCATAAAAGCAATTTCTTACTCCTCCTTTCATTCTTTCCTAATTTTCTCTGTCACTGTCTTTGTACTTAATATTCTATAATTATCCAAATCTTAATACTTCTCTAATATTAAATATCACACTAGTGACTTCTGCAGGTTTTATTGCAAAATAGTTTTTTTTAGAACCTCATTTTAAAAATCAGGATGGTGCCATCAAGTGCATTCCTAAAAAGCCAAATACCCTCCTTTCTCTTGCATTTGGTAAACCACCACTGGTACAGTTTTGTTGTAACTATGGCTCAGGAATTAAAAAAGAAGAAGAAACGAAAAGAGAAGACTGTTTGCTTTTGAGGGATGTGCTTCAACCAGAGCTCTCAATTCCTACATGTTTCCTTCATTTTTACAAAGTTACAAGCTATATAAACTTAACTCAAAATTATACAACAACGTAAATTTGTTGTAGAATGTGTAAGGAAAAATTGAAGAAAAGAGAGGAAAAAGGAAAGGAAGGAAGGAAAAAGAAAGAAAACATAAGAAGTAAGGCTAGAGAGAGAAGAAAAGGAAGAGAAGGAAGGAAAATAGGAAGAAAGGAAGGAAGGGATGAAATCTATTTAACTTCTTGTTATTGTTTGGAAATGATGTAAGTGCTTTACGTTTTTTTACTCCATAGTGCTACTTATGAAAACCGTTTGAAAAAGCTATGTCTCACCTTGAAGTGTATGGTATTTATTTACTTACATATTTACTTAAATAGATGTCTAAGCATCTATGTATCTCAGGAGCCAAGATCATATGAAAGAAGGAAAGAAAAACTTACAGTGTAATGGTGTGGTAATTCGTTTCAAAATTCTAAAAAGTAAAATATAAAGCTTCTCTATGGGTTAAAAATTAACCTATATTCTATATCTTTCAGACAAAATATAATGCAAAGCATTGAAAGTTGCTTTTCCACTTCTTGAAAAAACTTTGTAGCAATTTAAAAACATATTTTAAAGAATGACTTTCTTTCTCCAGAACTGGATACTTCTACATGTTTATAAATATGACAGGTTATGTTAAAACCAAAAAATTATACTTTCAGTCCCTTTATAGTTCCTTATGGAAAATAATTCTTAGAAATGATTAATTAAAAATCATACTTTTCTTTGCATATTTATTACTATAGTGACACCTTTTACAATTATATCATAAGGAATAATATATATCCACTTTGTTTAATACCAGGAAACAAGTTTGAAAGGATCCTCTTTTAATAAACTAAGTACCTCAAATTAATATTTAGTGGTTTCTATGAATTATTTCAATTTTCATATGCTATTTCTTTTTAATTTTGTTTTTATAGTTTTAGGGAGTACAAGTGCAGTATTATTATATGACTCTATTTTATAGTGGTGAAGTCGACGCTTTCAGTGTAAATGTCACCCAAATACTGTACTTTGTATCCATTTGTAATTTCCCACTCCTCACCTCCCCACTTTCCAAGTCTCCTATGCCTGTTATTCCACTCTCTATGTCTGTGTGTAGACATTATTTAGCTCTTACTTACAAGTGAAAATATGCAGTATTTGACTTTCTGTGTCTGACTTTGTCACTTGCTATATTTTGCCTCCAGTTCCATCTAAAAAACACAATTTTATTCTCTTTTATTCCTGAGTAGTATCCCATGGTCTGTGTTTATGTGTACATATTTTCTTTATCCAATTATCCATCAATGGACCCTTAAGCTTATTTCATATCTGCAATTGTGAAAAGTGCTACAATAAACATGCAAGTGCGGATATCTTGTACTGGCACCAAAACAGATGTATAGTCCAATGGAACAGAACAGAGGCCTCAGAAACAATGCCACACATCTACAACCATCTGATCTTTGAGAAACCTGACAAAAACAAGCAATGCAGAAAGGATTCCTTATTTAATAAATGGTGCTGGGAAAACTGGTTAGCCTTATGTGGAAAACTGAAACCAGGCCCCTTTCTTACACCCTAAACAAAAATTACTCAAGATGAATTAAAGACTTAAATGTAAGACCTAAAACTAAAAAAAACCCAGAAGAAAACCTAGGCAATACCATTCAGGACATAGGCATGGGCAAAGACTTCATAACTAAAACACCAAAAGCAATGGCAACAAAACCCAAAACTGACAAATGAAATCTCATTAAACTGAAGAGCTTTTGCACTGCAAAAGAAACTATCATCAGAGTAAACAGGCAACCTACAGAATAGGAGAAAATTTTTGCAATCTATCCGTCTGACAATGGGCTAATATCCACAATCTGCAAAGAACTTAAACAAATTCACAAGAAAAAAACAAATAACTCCATTAAAAAGTGGGCAAAGAATATGAACGGACACTTCTCAAAAGAAGACTTTTATGAGGCCAACAAACATATAAAAAAAGCTCATCATCACTGGTTGTTAGAGAAATGCAATCAAAACTGCAATGAGATGCCATCTCATGCCAGTTAGAATGGCCATCATTAAAAAGTCAAAAAACAACAGGTGCTGGAGAGGATGTGGAGAAATAGGAATGCTTTTACACTGTTGGTGGGAGTGTAAATTAGTTCAACCATTGTGGAAGACAGTGTAGCAATTCCTCAAGGATCTAGAAATAGAAATACCGTTTGACCTGGGAATCACATTATTGGGTATGTAACCAAAGAATTATAAATAATTCTACTATAAAGATACATGTACACTTATATTTATTGTAGCACTATTTACAATAGCAAAGACTTAGTACCAACCCAGATGGCCATCAATGATAGACTGGATAAAGAAAATGTAGCACATATATACAATGGAATATTATGCAGCTATAAAAAAGGATGAGTTTGTATTCTTTGCAGGGACATGAATGAAAATGGAAACCATCATTCTCAGCAAACTGACACAAGAACAGAAAACCAAACACCGCATGTTCTCACTCATAACTGGGAGTTGAACAGTGAGAACAAATGGACACAGGGAGGGGAACATCAAACACTGGGGCCTGTTGGGGGGTGGGGGGCCAGGGGAGGGATAGCATTATGAGAAATAGCTAATGTAGATGTCCAGTTCATGGATGCAGCAAACCACCATGGCACGTGTATACCTATGTAACAAACCTGCACATGTACACCAGAACTTAAATTATAAAAAATAGATTTTCTAAAAAAAAATCATATAAAGTTGAAAACAGGATGAAGTAGTAAAATACCTATGTTATTATTAAACATCGATGTGAATATGTATCACAGCAATTCAAAGTAAAAAAGGATAAATTTTTCTACTTTTCAATTTACCTTAATTTTTATACATAATCTTTATGAGTTTATTTTTAGAATCTTTCTACATAGAGGTTTATTTAGTGCTGGAAAAGTGAGGTTGTAATTTATTATAAAAAGCAGAAAAATAGGGAGTTATTTTGACCTTGATATGTGCCTAACTTATTCAGATTTTTTTCTATTGTCATTCACTTCAGCATATGTCATATTTAAAGCAGGAAATTTCCAACTGAACTGTTAGGTTTCTAGATCCTGAAATATTATCTTGAGTTTATGTCTTTTTTCTTGCATATTTAACCTTGCATTTTAGTATGTAATTTTTCAAATAGTGCTGTATTCTTTTTAAGTAGTCTCAGTGCTACTGCTCATAAATTATTCAGTTGCATTTTTTATGCTTTAAAGATGTATACATTTAAATCTGTATATTCCTTGGTTTCAAAAACACAAGAGCAATGATAATATGGCTAATGTATCATTTATCACTCATGCGTGAAACTAGCCTAGGTATAAATGTGTGACTAAAGAATACATTATCCCTTTTGTTTCTATAGAATAATTATACTTCTAATACTTTAAATTAAAAATAACACTTTTGTATTCTAATAAAATCTATTTAGATAGCTTATGACATTTTTAAAAGCTCCCTTTCAATTATTCATGTTATCACTAAGCCCTATCAATTCTAGCTTCCAGTGAGTACCTCTTAAGTTTTGCCAGTGTCAATACCCAACTTCATGTATTCATCATCTCTTGCCTCATATGTTATAATAAGTTCTTCATTGGTCCTGTTTATGTGTACAGCACGTGGCTACTATTGGCCTATTAGAAAAAAAATTCAGTTGGTAATACTCTCTTGTTTTAAAAATACCACATTAACCAGGGGATAAATAAGAATTCCTTACAATGATATTTTAAAATTTATTTGTGTTTATCTTTCATTTTGTAGTTTCTTTAACAAATATATGAATCGTCCTACCCTCCCCATTTATGTGTGTGCATATGTTGTATATGCGTGTCTCTGTATATCTGTGAGTATGTGTGTGTGCGCTAACACAAGCACAGAAGCACATCCATGCATAATCACATAATCACATCAGCTCCACTATGTACGCTCCCTTACTGTGTGATCAATGAGCCATCAGAACATCACAGATAAAGTAATAATTTCTAAAAAAAAAAAAAAATGGCATTGTATCCACAAGCAGGAGCTGCCTTAAAAGAGAAAAATAAAAATAAAAAATAAAGAAAAAAATGGCATTGAAATAAATGGTTTTTGACCTTGGAGGAGGATTTAATTTAAGTCTTTTCTGTTCCAGATTAGATTTTTCAAGATGCAGAGGTAGACATTAGTATTTATTTTATTTTATTATGCTTTAAGTTCTGGGGTACATGTGTGGATCATGTAGGATTGTTACATAGGTATACACATGCCATAGCGGTTTGCCGCATCCATCCTCCACATCACCTACATTGGATATTTCTCCTAATGTTATTCCTCCCCAATTCCCCCACCCTCAGCTATCTCTCCCCTAGCCCTACCACCCCCCAACAGGCCCCAGTGTGTGATGTTCCTCTCCCTGTGTCCATGTGTTCTCATTGTTCAACACCTGCTTATGAGTGAGAACATGTGGTGTTTGGTTTTCTTGTTCTTGTGTCAGTTTACTGAGAATGATGATGGTTTCCAGCTTCATTCGCATCCCTGCAAAGGACCTGAACTCATCCTTTTTTATGGCTGCATAGTATTCCATGGTGTATATGTGCCACATTTTCTTTATACAGTCTATCATTGGTGGACAGTAGTATTAATTAACAGCTTTTAGCATTGTCTTCTGTGGAAGGGTCAGGAAGAATGCCAGAGGAAATGGGCTCTGATACAGTCTAAATGCAGACCTCTAGGTATACAACTAGAAAAGAAAGGACTAGGTTTTCAGTTTGTTTGTTTGTTTGTTTGTTTTTTACCTGTATCTGGCTATCATTAGATGTAGGGTGACACTGGAAAGAACATAATCTTTGTCAGGACAACATTCTTCAGGTGGAACAATTCCTGAAGTTGAGGAAGAACTGGAAACAGTCTTTCAATGCACTTCCAGCAGCTGGGGGGATAAGTTCTTTAGTCTTGAAAGGGGGTCTGGAAAGTATACCGTATGGCCTTCTGTACTTACCCTAGAGCAGTGACCAAATATATTTTATTTGAATTTAATGTTTACATTGGCATTTTAAAGAGAATACATTACAAACATTGTTGTACCTTCTAAATGTGAATGACTCATTCAGTATATAAAATATATAGAAGATATTACAAAGGAAAATATGAAATTTGGATACATTAACTGCCTTCTCTCACATACACATGGAGACACAAATTTAGCTGTAACTGAAATAAAAAGAGGTTAAAACATAACGAAAAGAGAACATTGAAGCAAATATGTGAAAGGATTAATACTCTTGCAGCTGGTATATTGAACGGGGAATGGAGGTTGATCCTTGTAGAATATAAATAGGAAAATACTTAACTCTTCTCCAGACCCTGCCTTCAATTATACTCTAGTAAATTCTTTTTGCTGAACCCTAAGTCTATCTATTGGCTTTCCAATCAATTTCAATTAAAAGAAAAATTTTATTATGGTAATTCTGACACATTCAGTCATTAAAATGACTAGTTTATATAAACGAAACTTCAATTTGACATCACAGTCATAGCTTCTTTCTTCCCAGCACAGACTTGATTCTTGATTCTAGGTTTAAGAAACAATAGAGGAAGTGAGCAAAGGGATTAGAGAAAAAATGCTGCAGAGACATGGCCATTGGTAGCTCTATGTGTCCACCATTCAGGTAGAGGCTCTTCTTCATGTACCAGGCTTGCTGTTTTTTGGAAGTGCTAGAGGGACTTTGTCGCTGCTCAGCTCTCTAGTATAGACTATGCCCCTATCGAGGGACCCATGCAAACACATCACTTCCATATCTTATTACTCTCACTCTAGCTCTATTATGAGTTGAGCTACATGAAAATAACAGGAATTAAACTATTATCCACATCGTCTCCTCAGACCGTAGAAGTCTTATACAGCCTTAGGCTGCCAAGTGATGTAAGAAAACCAAATGCTATCTGTTTTCATTCATAAATTGGAGTTAAACATTGAGTACACATGGACACAAAGAGAGGAACAATAAATTCTGGGGCATATTTCAGGGTGGAGGGTGGGAGGCGGGACCAGGGTGAATATGAAAAAAATTTACTTATCAGATACTATGCTTATTACCTGGGTGATGAAATAATATGTACACCAAAACCTCATAAGACCCAGTGTAGCCGCATAACAAACCTACCCATATATCCCTTAAACCGAAAATAAAAGTTGGAAAAAAAGACACATGTTTAACTGCTGACCCCTCTCTCCGCACCTTAGCATGGGAAGTATCTCAAAACAGACTGCTGCTTTTAAACTTCTCCAGCGGAAAGCCGCCTCTAGGTTCATGTATATTACCAAATTCTCTAGAACATGCACAAAAGCCTATCAAAAACTCTCACGCTACACTCCATTTCCGTACTGTATGGAGTCTGTAAATTTATGTGGCTCAGCAAAGGTGCTGGCAGTTGTCCTCTACACTATTTTGAACATTCTCCCATATTTGACTTTAGAAAAACACCCCCTCCGACTATCTGACAGAGGAAGTGCCACAGCTTTCTTTATAGCCTGTTAATTCACTTCAAATAATCCATTAAAATGTTATTATTTTCTTGTAGAGCTTGGGGAGATAAGAGGATTTGCTATTTTTAACCAAATCCTGCATGACTGTGTCTTGCACCCTTCTATACCATAGCAGAATGTTTGTTTCCTATTGTTTTCAAGCCGAGTTTTATCAGAATTTGAAGACAATAAATTAGCCCTCATTGTTATCATGTTACGTCTCCACCGAACAAATTGCTTGTAAAAAAATGATTGGCAAGTATCATGACTTTGATGAATTCTAAGGCAATGAATATTAATCTATAATCCACCAAAGAATAAATAAAAACGAAAAGAAAAATAACCTTTACCCCCTTTTAACAGTGATGATACCCTTTGCCAAAAACTATAGTCTGAAATTTGCATTATTGCAAGGAACATGAAATAAAACATTGTATAGTCTATTTGCACTGCTTCTATTTCAATTACTTGGTTTCAGCTATATATGGTTGAGAGAGGGAGTGGATAAATTCAGATAGTTCTGGAAATGTTGCCTGCTATTCTGCTGAGTATATGTCCTAGGCCCAGTGGGTTGTGGAAGAAAACATGAATCTGCTGCTCTCTCAGTTCTTGTCAGTTCCAACTCATGTCCCTGATACTGTGAGCTTCAGTAAGCACTGAATGTGTTGCTAGTTTAAAAAAAAAACACCATACATATTTAAGAAAAACATAGAAACTAAATACAAGCCACTGCTTCTCTGATATTTCCAGGAAGAAGTTATAAACAGTATCACCATGGAGAAAAAGTGGTGTTGTGTATTTTGAAAGACAGATTGTGGATTTTCAAAATGGCACCTTTATCAGATACTGACAAGGATAATTTTGACTTCAGGCTATTTTTCATTAGATATACTTACTTTAAAACTAAATTCCAATTATAATATAATACTGCTATGAAATATTTTTGAGAAACAATTTGGAAATTTTTATGAGTGGTAAAAACACACCAAATATATTTTTGAAATGAGTACACCATGGGTAAAGGTTTGAGAGTTTATATTTCCTATAGTTAATACAAGAACATGACAGTTTCTAACAACGGTCTCTGTGTAGAGTATTGCTTCTCTTTAATCCAAATCTGAACATGCTACTGTTCTGAATAAAATGCTTAAATGACACTACATCATTTACAAAGAAAGCCCAATTTACTGATGGTGACTTAAACTTTCCTTTCTGACATAACCCGATTTATTTTTCCAGGTAATTCTAGCCACTTTCATATGGTATTTACTGTTCCCTCGAATACTCCATATTAAAGTCATTTTACATTCTCTTCTTTCTTTTTACTATATGCATGGCCTTTCCTTTGACTTGTCTGATAAATTTAGCATCACCTCTTGAAACTCTGTATTTGTCTGTGTCCTCTGTCTCTGATTTCTTTGAATGTGGTACATAACTAGAAATTTGTTTGGCTGCTATATTGGATCTCCCGGAGAGCATGGATTTACTGTATCTTATAGCCCTTGATCAGAGCATATAATATATATTAGGCAATCAAGAAAAATTTTTGTTGAACACCATATTAACTAAATTAATATGTGATTGAATAATAAAAATGTTTGCATTTGTATTTTAAGAAAGAAGCCTATGTTAATATTTTCAAATTATACCACATGAGCAAATATTTATTATGTAAGTATTAACTCTTAGATAAAAAAATTATCTATGACATATGTTAGGATAGCTAAAATCCTTGGAAGATAGAGATAAGGTTTCCGTTTGAGTCAGAGACCAGATTTGTCTCTTAATCAGAATAGTAAATATTATTTATTTTTCCCACTCCAGCACAAAGATTGGACAGACTTTCTAGCAACCCTCTGATGAAACTGGAGGTTCCTATGCTTGTATTTTTCAGCAGTGACGTAAACCCACTATCACTGCAGCTTCTACCTGGACCTCTCTTCATTACTCCCAAGGGACTTCAGAATTTCAAAAAAAAAATTTCACTTGACAGTTAAACAGGCAAGAAAACTTTATTCAACATTATTGCAATAGAAATTAAGACTGTTGCATAGGAGAGAGATTGAACTCAATACCATTGAAACAAAAGGTAGGAGAGTTTTTAATTGCTAAGTAGCCTCATGGAAAAGTATTGAAGAATATTTGTTAGAGAAGGATCAGCATGATTAGGCTGTCTTTGCTGATTGGCACTTACCAAACTCAAGGTCCTACTCTCTCACAGAGCCTGTAAGGTAGCGGCACTGATTTCTTAATGATTACATTTTTAGAAGGTTGGCTCTCAAGTTCATAAGACAAACATGTGTGAGCTTTAAGTTAGCAAGAAGCTCAGAGATGATTTCTATCTCAAAATACAAAGAAAGAAATCTTTAATTGCAAGTTATCAAAAGTAAATGCTCTAAGAAAATGGCAATCAGGGACTCAAAATCAAGAAGAAATCTCTTAAACATTTACACAAGCTGAGGGGACCGTTAAAATTGTCTTGGTCAAAGGACAGGAGAATTATATTTATGCTGCCTGTTACGCCATGGGTAATAAAGTCTTTTGTTTCTGGCCCGGGAGTCTTATGTCTTCTGCCAGCATAAAACATTGTTCATGTCTGAGTGGGAAATTTAAATAAAGGCTTATAGCATGCCATTGTAATTCAGCTCTGCTATATCATGAAGATCATTAATGTAAAGCAAAGTTTAATTCTTTTGTTAAATTATCTTCCTCACTCAAGCTTTCCACTGAAATATTAATGTTGATTTAATTTCACTTAAAATTTTCTCCAAAGTGTGGTAATACGAAGTATATATTTGGTCTTTGACCCCATTTTCTGGAATACAATTTATAAAATCCTTAGACTCTCCAAAGTTTTTTGATATGCTAATGAGTTGGCTGATGTCTGGTAGCCCCTACAGATGATGACAGTTGGCCACCAGATAGACCAAGGGTCTAGGGAGAAGTTAGCGGATGAAGATTAAAATGACACCCAGTAGTCAATGGGAGGCAATCTCAAGAAACTGAGACTTCAACCTGTGGCTCAGTTGCTACATTGAGGTAGAGGATGCCTGGCTGGCGTTTCTGCTAGGCAGAATTGATAACCCCTTTGCTCATGGTGAGAAATCCCCACATCTCTCCAGTCAGGAGAGAATTGTGAGAATATTTATTGTTAGATCATTTATAATAGAAAGCTGAAACTGAACTCAACATACAAATTAGAGTTAATCATAGGGCAAATCTAAACAAATTGCAGTCTTTAAACCATATTACATTTTTAGGTCTATAATAAAGGAATTTCAAAATATTAGTTTAGCCATGGAAGTGATCCACTTTTCTTGAATTTTAGAAAACAAAATAAACTAGTTTACTGCCAATAATAGACTTTCAAGTTTTTATATTATTTTCTTTACTATAAAATGTATAAAATGCTGATGATGCTTTTTTTGTTTTGCTGTTTCTGAGGTTGAAAACAAATAATATGATTATCAAGATCTTATGTAATCTTGAAAGTGGTTGGAACTTTCAAATAGTTCATATTGTTAAGAAACTTTGAATAGTGATACTTAATTTTCTATGTCTGAAATTAGTACGGATTATCAAGAGTGATCAGTAACATTAGAAGAGTTTAGTGAAGATATGTGACTAACCTCTTTGAGTCGAAGTCGAACTATGAATTTAATTTCAATGTAACTTACCTTGATTAAGAACATTTGCTTTTGTGTGTGTGTGTGAAAATTTAGGAGCTCATAATACATATAAAGCAATGTTACAAGTTTTATGTACATAATTTTCAGATGGAAGGAATACTTAAAATACAGATTCCTGGGTACCATCCCCCATAACTCTGATTCAGTAGGTCTGGAGATGCTCTAAGATACCAGAGTTTTTATTCTGATTGAAGGCTACTGCACACCATGCTTGTGAGACATTGGTAGAAGAAATAAATTGTTATTTGTGTGATTTGAGATTAATAACAGATTATAACATGATCACAAATAATTCATAAATATTTCAGGATGTAGTTTCCTTTACTATAGTGTAGTGATTTTGCTTTTAATTTATCATGAAAAGGAATACTTTTTACTGTGGTGAAAAAATCCCATGCAACATGAAATATATCTTATTAACAGATTTTTAGTTATACAGTACAGTGTTGTTCACTATATGTGCATTATTGTAGAAAAGGTTTCTAGAACATTTTCATCTTGTATGACTGAAACTTTGTGCTCATTAGACAATAACTCCTCATTTCCTCATTCCTTTAGACTGGCAACCAACGTTCTACTTTCTGCTTCTGAGTATGACTATTTTTTAGTGACTTATAAAAGTGGAATCATGCAGTGTCTGTCCTGATGATTGATTTTTTCCACTTAGCATGATGTCCTCAAGTGTCAATTCTGTTGTTATATATGACAGGACTTTATTTTTTTTAAAGCTGGATAATATTCTATTTTATACATATACATACATACACACATATTTATAGTTATATATATATAGTTGCAAATATCTCTCCAAGATCCTGTTTTCAGTTATTTTAGATAAGTATGAAGAAGTAGAATTTCTAGATCATATAATAGTTCTATTTTTTATTTTTGAGATATATTCACACTATTTCTTATAGTCTCAGCACTACTATCCGCTAACACCGAGAGGGGATATGAGTTTCAATGTATTTATATTATTTTCAATACTGATTATTTTCTGCTTTATTCTATTTTGATATCATCCATCTATAATAGGCATGAGTTAATATTTCATTGTGGTTTTGATCTGTCTTTGCTTACTGATTATTGACATTTAGCATCTTTTCATCATGAATATGTGGTCATTTGTATGTGTTTTTTTTTTGGAGAAGTATCTTTTCATGTCCATTGCCCAGTTATAATTGCATAATTTCTATTTTTTTCTATTGAGTTTTAGAAGTTCCTCATGTATTTAGATATTACCCCTTATTAAACATATGTTCTGCAAATATTGTTTCCTATTTTACAGGTAGCCTTTTTACTCTGTTGATGTTTTACTTTGCTGTGTTAAAATATTTTGGTTTGACACAGTCTCACTTGCCTGTTTTTGCTATTGTTTTCTGTGCCTTTTATGTCATATTCATAAAATCATTACCTGTACTAACGTTATAAAGGTTTTTCACTATGTTTTCTTCTGGGAATTTTATTGTTTCATGTCTTATATTTGAGATTTTAAACTATTTTAATTTGTGTTTGTGCTGTTAGATAAGAATACAATTTTATTCTATTGCATCTGAATATCTTTGGCACATGAAAAATATTCAAATTTTCCCAACACCATTTTGAAGATACTAATATCATTTTGATGTTTGTCCCTTCTAAATCTCATGTTGAAACGTAATCCCCAATGTTGGAGGAAGGATCTGGTGGGGAATGTTTGGCTCTTGGGGGCAGATCCCTCGTTAATGGCCACTATTGCAATAATGAATGAGTTCTCACTCTGAGTTCACAGGAGATCTGGTTTTTTAAAAGATCATGGTACCCTGCACCCCCTTGCTCACACTCTTATTATATAATATACTGGCTCTCCTTTCCCAATGATTGTAAGCTTCCTGAATCCCTCACCAGAAGTAAATGCTGCAGCCATGCTTGTATAGCCTGCAGAACCATGGGTCAACTAACTCTTTTTTTAATAAACTACCCAGCCTCTACTGTTCCCTTACAGAAACACAAGAATGGACTAATACAGATACTATCCTTTCAACATTTTGTATTCTTAACATCCTTGTTGAAGATCAGTTGACTATATATACATGGTTTTTTTCTGGACCCTCTAATTTGTTTCATTGGTCTATATGTCTATGTTTACACCTGTACCATGTTATTTTGCTTACTGTAGCTTTGTAGTATGTTTTGAGGTTAACTTTGTTCTTTTATGAGATTGTTTGTCTTTTGGGGGTCCTTTGTGGTTCTTTATGAATTTTCAGTTTATTTTGTCTATTTCTGAAAAAATAAAATGGCATTGGGATTTTGATGGGATTGCCTTGACCCTATAGATCACTTTGGGTGGTACTGACATTATTTTTCTTTCAACTCCTTTATGAAGTTGGTTACAAAAAAGATATACATTCTGATATTGATAATTCTCATCATGAATAAGAACATCAAAAATAAGGCAATAACAAGATGTGCTTCACATATCAACAATCATGTTGTTAGAATAAGAAACCTGAATTCCTGTACAACAAAAAGATTAGGAAGCAAAATGTGAATAAGCTTGCATTCAGAATATACCTATATGTGTGTGCAAAAACAATATACTCATTATATACCTCACTTAAGTTCCTTTATGATGCATAATTCCCTAATCATTTATTTGTGAAACAAGAATGATTATTAAGAAACGTGAAATCAAAATTGAATTTATTTTCACAATATCAATGCTAAACTCAAAATAGATACTTCATTGACTCTCAATGGTAAATTTCAAACATGGAAAGCAATCTTAATTTTTGTAAACCTGTGAGTGGGGTATGCAAAAAACAGATAGACTATTTTACTCTACTTACAAAGAGGCTGGGTCTCAGCCTGCACTTAAATATCATGAGCAACAAAAAACAGGAAACAAATATCAGTAAGAGTAATGCCCATACATATAAAAATATCTGTTTGAGCCATGTTGTTCGTTCTCACATAGCAAGCCTATTAAACCACTGGAAGATTATATCTCATGCAACAGATTTACTAAATTAACTAGACATCTATCAGAAATTTCCAAATCCCTGCTCCCAACAAAATTTTAGTACAACTATCAATTGCCATGGGTCATTTAGAAAAAAACAGAAAAATATATATTCTAAGTCTTTGCAATTAAAAACAATCATAACATAAACACTGTTCGATGTAAATTTTGAACTAAATATATTTTTTCTAAATACAATTTATGTAATCAAGGCTTTTTAAGCAAAGATAGGTATTAGCTATATGATCTGTACAAACCTACAGTAGTGATATTCCAAACAAAGATTTTTCTTCCTACTATGGTATGATAATATAACTGTTTTCTGAATGAAGATACATGTTAAGGCTTAAGGAGACAGACAGGCAAAAAAAGCCAAGACCCATTGCTTTGCTACATCCAGACCCATCTCACATGCAAGGATACACAAAGACTCAAAACAAAGGGATGGAGAAAGATTTACCAACCAAATGGAGAGCAAAAATAAATAAATAAGTAGAAAGCAGGAGTTGCAATTTTTGCTGATAAAATAGGCTTTAAAGCAACAAAGATCAAAAGAAGCAAAAAAGGATATTACATAATGATAGAAGGATCAATGTAACAAGAAGAGCTAAAGATCCTAAATATATACGCACCCCATACAGGAATACCCAGATATATAAGACTTATAAAGAGACTTAGACTCCCACACAATAATAGTGGGAGACTTCAACATCAATATTAGACAGATCAATGAGACAGAAAGTTAACAACGATATCCAGGACTTGAACTCAGATCCGGAACAAGTAGACTTAATTAATATTTATAGAGCTCTCCACTTTAAATACACAAAATATACACTCTTTTTTTTTTTTTTTTTGAGATGGAGTTTCGCTCTTGTTACCCAGGCTGGAGTGCAATGGCGCGATCTCGGCTCACTGCAGCCTCCACCTCCTGGGTTCAGGCAATTCTCCTGCCTCAGCCTCCTCAGTAGCTGGGATTACAGGCACGCATCACCATGCCCAGCTAATTTTTGTATTTTTAGTAGAGACGGGGTTTCACCATGTTGACCAGGATGGTCTCGATCTCTTGACCTCGTGATCCACCCGCCTCGGCCTCCCAAAGTGCTGGGATTACAGGCGTGAGCCACAGCGCCCGGCCCACAAAATATACACTCTTATCAGTACCACATCACAGCTATTTACAGGTTTAAATGAAATATTGGTTGGCTGCTTGTTAGTTATTTTCTTCCCTCATTTTTTTTTCATGCCTCTATTATTAAACACAATTATAGACATATCCATTTTTAGACTGCATTCTAGCCCGGGCAATAAAACAACACCCCTGTTCTCTCTCCCTCTTCCTCTTCCTCTTTCTTTCTCTCCTTCATTTTCTTTTTTTATTCTTTCCCTTTCTTTCTTTCTCTCTTTCTTCTTAAAAAAAAAAGAGAAGAGGCACAGGCATCCTACCTTTAAACAAACATTTCTCTTAAAAAAAAAAAAGGCTTAAGGAGGAAACAGCTTAGCGAAAAAAATGCTTTTCATTTAAAAATGTGTATCATCTCATAATAGGCTGCTGAACTTTCAAATTTACATGTGAGAATACATTTACATCTTAAATTTCTAGGAAAGGCACACATGTTAGGGGGAAGAAAAGCAGCAAAATTTTCAACCCACCAATATATTGGCAAAGCCATGACTTTAATTAGAAACAAATAATGCTTCTCAAGAAGTTGGCAACATGTCATAGTATCAACATATACTTTATACAGTGTATTTCTCCCTTTAATTATATTTCAGCAGGAGGTGAAATACGTCTTTCGCTATGACAGTCAGACGTAATTGATGAACTCTGTAGACTCCTTGTACACAAACCAAGCATTTCCTACCCAAAATATAATCGGAAAGCCAAAGATCACAGATACATTTAGGGATCCCATACTGGTCACAGAGCCGAAGTAACACAGCCCTTCTTTCTTCTTACAAGGTGAATGTTCCTGAACAATATTGTGACCAGTAGCTATTTTAACATCTGTTGGAGCTTCAACCTGGGCTGAAGTGCTGGCCTACCATAAAAAAGTGGCAATAAGCGTAACGACAACGTCAATTATAGGAAGTGTGCGACTATCTGGATATAGGCTCCTGTAGCCAACATAAAGCAGGGGGGCAGCAATGCAGTACAAGAACACAAAGACAGCAAAGGTAACATAGAGCTGTGCAGAAGGAGGGTAAACGCCTATGAGGACAAGACTTTCCAATTTACATCACATACGTTTACACCTGGAGGTGGCTGAAATGATGCCTCTTTACACCTGAGTGTATAACCAAAACCAGCTGTAATAGTTTTATTCTCAGTAATTGTGGGAGGACAACTCAGTTGGATTTCTGTTTGGCCCTTAAAACCTCCACAGGTGGCAAAAGCAAAGATAGAAGCAATCCACTCGAGGACCTTGATGAAGCCAAGCGGCACCTTGAGCGTGTTGAGATTGATCTGGAAGCCAGACATCCTCTGAGGGAAGGAGTGGGAGAGAGTCAGGACGGCAGGGTGAAGAAGGAAGGGACCGAGGAGACGATAGCAGCCGGGCGGCGAGGAGCAGGTACTGATATTTTAATAATATTAAGGCTTCCAATATTGATACAGGATATCTTTCCATTTATTTGTGTCTCCTTCAATTTCTTTCATCAATGTTATATTGTCGTTCATTTCCTTGGTTAAGATAATTCCCAAGTACTTTTTCGTTCTTTTTGATATTATTGTAAATGGTATTGTTTTTTAATTTCTTTTTGAAAATTGTTCTTTGTTAATGTGTAGAAACACAACTGATTCTATACGTTGATTTTGTATCCTGGAAATTTTCTGAATTCATTTACTGGTTCTAACAGTTCTTACATGGGATCTATTGTGTTTTCTACCTCTGAAGTGATGTCCTATGTGAATAGAATTGATTTTATTTCTCTTTTCTAATTTGGTTGCCTTTTATTTTTTTCTCTCGCCTAATTTCTCTAGCTGGGACTTCTAGTACTATGTTGAATAGACGTGTTAAGAGTGAACATTCTTGCCTTATCCCTGATCATAGGAGAAAAGGTTTCTTTTTTTTTTTTTTGACAATGACTGTGATAAAGCTATGTTTTTCAATTTCTAGTTTTTTAAAAAAATTATAAACACTGCTGAGTTTTGTCAAAATCTTTTTCTATACCTGCGAAGGTGATCAAGTGATTTTCACTGTTAATTGTTTATGTGTTGTATCATACTGATAGATTATTTTAAATTGAAAACACATAGGTTTTTTTTTTTTTTTTTTTT
>NW_022436981.1:19705409-19859022 GCF_009761245.1 Sapajus apella | reverse complement strand
TTTTTTTTTTTTTTTTAAATGTTTTAAATCTAGCTTTAGTCTCAGAATAAGGCTGGCCTCATAAAATTATGTTGAAAGTATTGTCTCCTCTTCAATATTTTAGCAAGTGGAGAAAGATTTGACATTAATTCCTCTTTACATATTTGGTAGAATTCACCAGTTAAGCCATCTAGTCCTAGACATTATTTCTGTTGAAAGGCTTTTGCTTTTTGACTCAATTTTCTTACTAGAGATTTACCTGTTAAACACTGTCTGTGTCTTCGTTATTTAGTCTTAGTAGGTTTTATGTGCTTAGAAATTGATCCATTTTGTTGATGTTATTCAATTTATAGATGTATACATTTTTGTAATACTTTTTTGTAATCTTTATTTCTGTGGCATCAGTTGTAATGTCTCAATTTATGTTTTAATACCAACTTTTGGTCTTAGTCTAGCTGAGGGTTTGTCAATTTTGTTGGTATTTCAATAGCATTTTGTTTACTTGTTTATATAGCTTTTCTATTTTATTTGTTTTTGCTCTAATCATTAAAATTCCTTCCTTTTGCTAAGTTTGGGTTTATTTTGTTCTTCTTTTTCTAGTTTCTTGTGGTATAAAGTTAGGTTGTTTATTTGAGATACCTCTTCTTTCATAATACAGGTGCTTAACATGATAAATTCTTTCCTAGTGCTGCTTTCGCTGCTGCTCATAAGTTTTGGTATGTTATGTTTTCATTTTTGTCTCAGAACATATTCTAATTTCCCCTGATTTTATCTTCAGCGAATTGGTGGTGTGTTGTTCAGTTTTCACATAATTGTCCAGTTCTCTTTCTGGTATTAATTTCTAGTTTTATTCAGTTGTGTGCAAGAAAGGCACTTGGTGTGATTTCAATTTTTTGAAATTTATTAAGACTTGTTTTGCAACCTACAATGTATTCTTACCCGGGGAAGAATATGTGCAATTGAGAAGAATATTTATTCCGCTGGTTTTGCGTAGACTGATTCTTACGTGTCGGTTGGGTTTAATCAGGCTATAGTGTTGTTGGAGTCTTCTTATTCCTTATTGATCAACTGTCTGGTTGTTTTATCCATAATTAAAAGTGGGGTATGAAATTTCTGTCTATTATCATGTTACTCTCTCTATCCAGTTCTGCCTACTTTACATATTTGGGTGCTATGTGCATATATATTTGGTATATATTCATAGTGATTTCATCCTTTTATAATAATTATAAGATGTTGTTTTTGTTTTATGACAGTTTTTGATTTAAATTGTATTTTGTCTGATACAATTATGGCTACTCCTGCTTTCTTTTGTCAACAACTTCTATGAAATATATTCTTTTCATCCTTTAATTTTTAACCTATGTGACTCCTTAAAGCTAAAGTGAATTTCTTGTAGGGTGCATATAGTTAAATCATGGTTTTGGTTTTTAATCTGTTTAGCTACTCTTTATCTTTTGATTGGGGATTTTTATTTATTTATATTTAAAATATTTGTTGATGGAGAAAGACTATTGTCATATCATTCATTGTTTTCTGTCTATCTTATAGCTCTTTTGTTCCTCTTTTCCTCTTTTGCAGTCTTTTTTCCCGTTGACTTTTATACTGTCAATGTTTAAATGCTTTCTTATTTTCTTTTGTGTACATCTTACAGATATGTTCTTTGTAGTTACTGTGAGACTTCCATAAAACATCTTATAAGTATAATTATTTTAATCTGATAACACATAATTCCAATTGAATAAAAAAATTTTGCATATTTACTTCCTCCTCCACACATACACTTTCTGTTATTGATGTCATAATTATGCCTTCTTATACATGAATGTAGATAGTTATAGTTTTATACTAACAATTTAATTATACACCAGAACTAAAAGCGTTTCATCCACCACCATTACAGTATTACTGGATCCTGTATTCATTAAATATTTACCCTTGCTACCAAGCTCTATATTTTCATATGCCTTTTTGTTCCTATCTTGCATTCTTTTGTTTAAAATTGAAAGACTCTCTTTATTATTTTCGGTAAAGAAAGTATAATAATTATAAACTTTCTCAACTTTTGTTTGTCTGGAAATGTCTTTATTTCTTTTTCATTTTATGAGGGACAGGTTTGTTCCATATACTATTCTTGGTTGACAGTTTTATTTATTTATTTTAGCACTTTGAATCTGTCATTCTAGTCCTTCTGGCCTCCAAGGTTTCTGCTGAGAACTGCTGTGTTCGTTATATGGAGGATTTCTTGTATATAATGAGTCACTTTTATTGTGCTGCTTTTAAAATCCTCTCTTTGTCTTTTATTTCTGATAATTTGATTATATTTCTGTTGTCTTCTTTGAGTTTATGCCATTGGACTTCTTAAATGTAGATGTTCATTTCCTTACCCCAATTTGGGAGGTTTTCTGCCACTATTTCTTCCAATAAATAAATGTTTTACTTCTTTTACTCTTCTCCTTCTAAAACGCTCACAATGTGTATATTTGTTCCCTTGATGGAGTCACATCAGTCTTTTAGGCTTCCTACACTCTTCATTCATTTTCTTTTTGCTCCTCTGCCTCATTTCAAATGAACTGTGTTAAAGTTCACTAATTTTTTTTCTTCTGCATAATTAAGTCTGTTTTTGAATTATTCTAGTGAATTATTTAATTAAATGATTTTATTCTTTAGTTTCAACTTTTCTGTTTATTTGTAATATTTTCTATGTTTTTGTTGATATTCTTATTTTATGTATTTATTTTCTGAATTCATTGAGAATGTTTATAATGGTTGTTTTGAATTTTATGTTGTTTTATATATCTTCATTTCCTTAGGACTTATTTCTGGAGATAATTTGTTGATGCTTTGCTTGGGTTATGTGCCCAACTGTTAGGTACAATAGTTTCTTCATGTGCCTTGTTACTTTTTGTTGGGATCCATACATTTGAAGAGTAGCCCACTCTCCCAGTATTTGTGAACTGGCTCCAAAGAGGAAAAGTTTCTCACAGAATAACCCAGATACAGATTTTGGAGGCCTCTCAAACTTTTTCTGTGAATTTGTAAATTCCTAATTAGAGAGATTTTTCTGGTTTCTTTTTTCAGAAGCTCAAATTTTTTCCTTCCTATGGAGTCTGTCTCCACTAATGAAGATCCTTTGATGATATTGTAAGCCGCCCATTTCTTTTTCTCCTCATTGGCCTCAGGCATTTAAATTATGCCAGCTCCCGTTGGTGTTCTGAGACAAACAAGAAAGCAACCAGTTTTTAGGCAGCTCCCCAAAAAGTCAATATTTAACACACCTTTTATTTTTCTCTTTTTCCCCTGAGGGACAAACTGTCAAGTTGAATCAGCCTCTGTCTGCTGTACTGTAGGTCCTCTGGAGCTCTTATATTTGCTTTTATATTCTCAACATCTAGAGTATTCTAGCTCCTGTCAGCATGCCAAGTCAGGTGAAACTGTTATGCTGAGCTGGAGAGAGAGACGATGGTAACTGAGTGTGTGCTAGTTCAAAGGGCTGCCTCTGTTTTCACTGGTCTCTTATCTGATACTCTTTCCTGTCAGCACTTAGATTCAAACAAGGCAGAAATCAGTCTCTTGGATACTGTCCTCCAAATCTGAACCGTAGACCTATGTTTCAGTTTTCTATTTACTCCCCAGGGAGAAATGAGGAGTTGAGATCTTCCTTCTCATTGCACATTGCTGAGCTAGGGGCAGGGCATTTGGCAAGTGGGTGCTACAAATTTTTCTGTAAACTTCAATGTGGCTGGCGTGATGCTCACTTAGGGTACAGGAGCCTCTTGGCTGGTCTCTAGCTTTCTCACAAAAGAGAATATTTTGCATATTGTTGAATTAGTGTCTGCATAGGAGCAGGGCTTGGTACTTATTCAGTCATCTTCCATACTTCACCTCTCAACAAGGAACAAAATTTATTCCTAATATTACTGTGTCAAGAAAGCCTATCAGAATTGTTTTTTTTTTCTCAATTAGTTTTGTGAAATATAAAAGTATTTTATATTAGTTTTCTTTTGTTTAAAGTTTATTATTATTTCATTTTTTGGTACACCTTTTGCAGAACAAAACTATTAGTCAACCCAATTTTAGAAGCTTACAAGATGAGATCAGTAGAGAAAAAAATACTGTAATTTATCAGTGTAATGTTTTTAAAATAAAACTTTTTGTTTTCATGTAAAATAAAATAGTATCCAAAATAGAAACCTTTACAATTTGATCATTCTGTTTCATGATTGAAATAAGAGTGGAACTGATTTTAATTTAATGATTATACTACCATCTGGCATTTGCAATTTTGTTATCTCCACAGATGCCCTAGGATGTGGGAAACTGGAACAGGAGAAAGAGAAAGTGAATGCATAAAATTAACACATAACATGGCATAAAATCTTAAATTTTAAGTATGCAATTACTACAATAAGGACTATCTCAAGATATAATAATCAGACAAATAGATGTTTAACAACATTTGAAAAGATATATTTCTGAAGGGCTTCTGCTCTCTTTGTGCTTTAGAAGATGAGTTGTTAGCTATGTCTTGGTGAAAAGAAGTATAGGTGCCTTTCATATCAAATATATTTTCTCCTCTGTGAGATAGCTAGAACTGTGGCCAAGGAAGCAAAGATAGTAATTAATTTTCTCTTTTTATGTTAAATAAATGTTTTTAAATATGGAATGATGAAGAGAAAGTATTCTAGTGTTGAGGGTAAACCTGTCACTTGAAATGGCATTTATTTTGGAAAAGAAGAGAAATTAGTTTCTTTTATATGTGTATATATATATGTGTGTGTGTGTGTGTGTGTGTGTGTGTGTGTATATATATATATATGTATTGCGTTTTAGGTTTGGGGTACATGTGAAGAGCATGCAGGATTGTTGCATAGGTACAGACATGGCAATGTGGCTGCCTTCCTCCCCATCACCTATATCTGGCATTTCTTCCCATGTTATCCCTCCCCAACTCTTCATCCCCCTCTGTCCCTCCCCTAGTTCCCCCCCACATACCCCAGTGTGTGATGCTTCCTTCCCTGTGTCCATGTGTTCTCATTGTTCAACACCCATCTCTGAGTGAGAACATGTGGTGTTTGATTTTCTGTTCTTGTAAAGAGAAATTAGTTTCTAAGGTAAATAGCAGGGCTTTTATCTTGAAATAAGGTCTAATTGTTTGCTTTCTATTAGTCTTGAGTTAGTATTCATTATCAATCGTTCAAATTTCTCAGTAACTGGCATGTAATAAGCTATTAATAGAGTTTGGATGATTAACCCTGAAACTGTTAGGCTAACATTTCTACTGACTCCATAAAGATCATGGACATCTGTATCAGTCACGGTCCTGGTACAGAACAGTAGCACACAGAGTTTAAATATAATATTTCAGTGAAAGAACTATCTACAGAAGTGTGAGCAGAGTGAGGAAACCTAAACAGCATGATGAAATACCTTGTGCCTAGCAAAAATAGGAACCCCTTACCACCCCTAAACCCAGAGAGATAAGGGAAACCAAAAGGTTGATCCATGCAAAAAGAGATATGCAACAGTTTTTGGTTCCATAACCTACTTATGACAGAGTGTTTATGTTGCAAGGAAAGATTAGGAAAGTAACAAGTAGTTGAACAATAAACAGCATTCAGTTGGAAGGCATTGAAACCAGAGGACAGGGAGAAATGGCCCTTAGATAGAAAGCAGCCAAATCCTCCATTGAAGGATGTAAAAAGGACAAGCACGAAGGTGCAGGGTTAATCTCGTTGCATTTGTTTTAATTTCTCAGGTGAAAGAGTAGCATTTTTGTTACATGTTGGACAATGAGGAGTGGGGGAGGAGTCAGAGAGGCATGATGGAGACAATAAATCATTTTTATTAGGCCTAACTGTATGCTATGTACCAGTAATACTATCACAAGTATAAATTATAAACATTATTATTGTCATATTTTACAGAAGGAAAAACTAAGAGATGGAGAGTTTAACCCATTTTTCCCAGATCATGCCATTCCTGTGTGACAAGGCCATAGTTGACTCACATATGTCCAATTGTGCAGGTGTTAATAACTCGGTTTGACACACAGTTTTTAAATAATTATAGTAATAAGGGAAACAGCAGTTTACAGAAAAAGAATGAAACAAGGTGATCTTGCTATATTAAGGACTCATTTAATGGTGATGACCATGGATTTAATGTGGCACCAATATGCCTAGCTCTTAGATTCCTTGCCTGCAAATCATAGTTGTCTGTGTATAGGTGAAGAGAAGCTGACAGAAAGCTTCAAGAGGAGATCAGAGCAACCAGTCAAGGACAGCTGTTGACCCTATGAAGGACAAAGCATTCCCTGGCAATTGGTATTATTTTTTCTGATTCGAAGCTATACCTAATATTTTTGGAGGGCAAAAGAGGCCAGAAACCCTATTACAGAAAGGAAATTTCAGTCTTTTATAATCCCTACTGTACAGAAAGTCTGATGCCTTTAAAATTTTTAAGTGCTTTTATATGAATAAATCTTATACTTCTAGAAAAAAGCTTTAGTTCCAAGTCAAATTCATTTTAGATGACTATATTATATACTTAGTTTATATATAAAGATTCACCAGTGAGTGCACACACACACATTCATTGTCTGTAGCTTAGAAGTAGATACCTCAAGAGCATCTCCTTATCTTGTGTGTGTCAAAATTAAGCGTTTTTTTTTTTTTTTTTTTTTTGCAAAATGTGAGATCCTCCTGTCTGCATGAGTGATTATATACCAAGAAATTAATAATAAAAGTACTATGGATAAACATCGTAACTGTACAGACTTAAATAAACATCATACATTTAAATGTTATTAGAATCTATAGTTTATAACTGCGTAGACACTAAGTCAACAGGCTGTGTGCTGTAACTATGGGCAAGAAATTGCAGATCTTTATTTCCAGATACAGAATTACTTAGCAATGGCAGTAATTGACTGCTCCTTTGGTGAAACTAATCATTTTTTCAGAAGCTTAAAACAGCATAATCTACTGATTTAAACTGTGGTTTATTGGCTTCCTGCTAAATAAGGTAACTTGTCAATTAACTGTTTTATTAAGATACTAGTGAAAACGAAGTAATCTGTTTGCCAAGGTCTTCAACATTTAAAGGCCAATAAGAGATCTTGAAATGTAATCTTTATATTGTGTGGAAAGTGAGAGAGACAGATATGACTCAATAAAGCTGATACAAGAAAACGATTTGAATTTTATATAGTTTCTAATATATATAAAACAATGGTATGAAGTAGAAACAAGAATATTTTCTGTAAAAGGGCAGATAATACATATTTTTCTTGCTTTGTTGACCATACAGTCTCTGTTGCAATGATCTTGTCATTGTGGAGTAAAGGCAGTTATAGACAATAAATAAACAAATAGGTGTGGCTGTGATTCAATAAAATCATTTTTACAAAAGCTGTTGACTAGCTGGATTTACTCCATGAGCCACACTTAGCCAAGGCCCAATATAAAATAATAAGATGCTGGGTTATTGCCTATTTAATGTGATAATGCAGTACTATTGAAAAATATTTTATAAAACAGTCAGGCTTTCACTTTAAATGAATTAATTTTAGGGTACTTTTAAATACATATATGAAGAAGTGTGTTAATTAAAACTGTGATTTCTTCTAATCATTGATTCAAGTAAGATTAAGATTCACATTATGAAGACAATTCCCAATTAGAAGACAGGAAGGAAAATGATAGCCCAAAGCAAAGTGGCCAAAGGGGATTTAAAGAAAGAGACAAATAGGAAACTTATGGAAGAATTAGAGTGTAAACAATTTAGTGATGAATTAGCTATGTGTATGACTTATACCACTTCAATGGTGCATTCGCTAATACTTCTGTTCACACTTAGTGTTTTTAAATTGCTGTAGTACAATACATATCAACCACTCACCCCATTGCCATTGAATATCTTTTCCAACATTTTTATTCCAAATTCACTGATAAAATTCTGTTTGAACGTTGGTATCTTCATATTAGCATATCAACAAGCTTCTCTTTTAATTTATATCCTTTTATTCACTGATTACACAATATGTATTGTGATACTATAATTTAGGCAATATTGTTCTGGGTGGGAGAAATGTGGAAAAAGCCAGTGAAATCCTTGCTTTTAAGGAGCTTGCAATCAAGAGGTAGATTAATTAATAAATACTTTAAGAGAACAATCATGTTAATACACTACAAGAGTAATGTATTTGACAATTAATAAGGGTATTATTGGTGATAAGGATGGAGTTTAAGCAACAATTCATTTGGTAGTTGGGAAAGGCCTCTGAAAAGTGGCATCCCTGAGTTAAGATCTAAAGTATAAGAATATGGCAATGGTGCTAACATCTAGCTCCAAAGCTTTCCAGTCAGAGGAAATGGCAAATACAAAGTGTCTTTGCTGGAAATGAACATAAATGTGTTCCAGAAATAGCAAGTTATGGGTGAAGCCTGATAAGTGAAGAAGAGAAAGATATGAATTTAAGTCAGAGCATTAGGCAAGGAACAGGTCACATGAGTTTTGTAAACAAGGGTAAGGAATTTAGTTGTATTTTAAGCACAGTGGAAGAATTTGAAGAGTTTTAGCAGAACAGTCACATAATCAGTTTCATGTATTACTCAAGTTGCTCTGGCTACTATGGTAAAAATAGAAGAAGTAAAACAAGAACAGACGCAGAACAACAAATTAGGAGATAGGGCCGTAGTCAAAGCAAGAGATCAATTCTGTTTGCATTTTTAAAATGACCTTCAACAAATGTCTTACATTTTTACTGTTTTCATGTTCATGTATTTTTCAAGTACTGTTTTCATGTATTTTTAAAGATTATTTATCCTTAATCTTCATTAGCTGAATAAAATGAAATAAATCTAACAGATAAGGAAACTTTTTTATTCTAGGATATTAGAAGAAAATGTCTATAGAATGCTGATATTACTTCATTTTCACATATGGTTTCTGTTTTTATTTTGTTTTATTATACTTTAAGTTCTGGGGTACATGTGAAGATCCTGCAGGATTGTTACATAGGTATATACGTGCCATGGTAGTTTGATGCATCCATTCCCCCATCAACTGCATGAGGTATTTCTCTTAATGTTATCCCTCCCCAATCCCCCCAACCCCTAATATACCTCCCTTATATCCCCTACCCACCGCAGGCCCTGGTGTGTGATATTCCCCTCCCTATGTCCGTGTGTTCTCATTGTTTAACACCAACTTATGAATGAGAACATGCGGTGTTTTTCTGTTCTTGTGTCAGTGTGCTGAGAATGATGGTTTCCACCTTCATCCATGTCCCTGCAAAGGACAAGAGCTCATCCTTTTTTATGGCTGCATAGTATTCCATGGTGTATATATGCCACATTTTCTTTATCCAGTCCAGCATTGATGGGTATTTGGGTTGGTTCCAAATCTTTGCTGTAAACAGTGCTGCAATGAACATATATGTGCATGTGTCTTTATATAGATCGATTTATAATCCTTTGGGTATATACGCAGTAATGTGATTGCTAGATCAAATGGTATTTCTATTTCTAGATTTTTGAGGAATCACCACACTGTCTTCCACAATGGTTGAACTAATTTACACTCTTACCAATAGTGTAAAAGCATTCCTATTTTTCCACATTCTCTCCAGCATCTGCAGTCTCCAGGTTTTTCAATGATCGCCATTCTAAGTGGCATGAGGTGGTATCTCAATGTGGTTTTGATTTGCAGTTCTCTAATGACCAGTGATGATGAGCTTTTTTTCATGTTTGTTGGCTGCATAAATGTCTTCTTTTGAAAAGTGTATATTCATATCCTTTGCCCACTTTTTGATGTGATTGGTTGTTTTGGTGTTGAGAAAACTGACTAGCCATATGCAGAAAGATGAAACTGTACCCCTTCCTGACACGTTATACAAAAATTAACTGCAGATGGATTAAAGATTTAAACATAAGACCTAACACCATAAAAACCCTAGAAAAAAACCTAGGCAGTACCATTCAGGACATAGGTATAGGCAAGAACTTCATGACTAAAAACATCAAAAGCATTGGCAACAAAAGCCTAAACAGACAAATGGGATCTAATTAAACTAAAGAGCTTCTGCACAGCAAAAGAAACTGTCATTTGACTGAACTGGCAACCAACAGAATGGGAAAAAAATTTTGCAATCTACCCATCTGACAAAGGGCTAATATCCAGAATCTACAAAGAACTTAAACAAATTAACAAATGGTTTCTATAGTCTCATGAACCCAGCAACTCTATATTTTAGAATATTTTAATATGTCAGAAGTCAAAATTTAAATTTTTCAAATATTCTATCAATATCTGTAGAACATAATGAAGTATGCATTATTAAGAATATTAGTATTGACAACCACAACTTAATATTTAGTACAACCACATAGTATTTACTACTTGAGAGGTATAAGCTTTAGTTATGCTAATATTTGATTACTACAGTTATTATAATTTACATATGCTCTATAAAGCATATATATATATATGTGTGTGTGTATATATATATATAATTATCCCCATTTTAAAATTGAGCAAACTGACACAAGAATTTTTGAGGCTTGTTAGAGAACACATCAAATAAGAAATGGAGTTGAGAACTAACCCAGATTATTCTGGCTCCAAAGACCCTATTTTTAACTACTATTGCTTTTACATTATTATAAAAAAACAAGTAAATATTGGCCAATGTGTATATAGATTTTATAAGAATAATGTTTGACAACCTAGTATATAGCTTGGAGTAGTGATTTCTTACATTTTTGTATAGACATACTATTTGTTTTTGGTTTGGTATGATGGAATCTTTGCTATATGAAAATGAAAATGACATTAAAGATATATATCCAAAGGATTACAAATTGTTCTACTAGAAGGACACGTGCATACGAATGTTCATTGCAGCACTGTTTACAATAGCAAAGACCTGGAACCAACCCAAATGCCCATCGACGATAGACTGGATAGGGAAAATGTGGCACATATACACCATGGAATATTATGCAGCCATCAAAAACGATGAGTTTGGGTCCTTTGTAGGGACATGGATGAACCTGGAAACCATCATTCTCAGCAAACTGACAGAAGAGCAGAAGATCAAACACCGCATGTTCTCACTCATAGGCGGGTGTTGAACAATGAGAACACATGGACACAGGGAGGGGAGCACTACACACTGGGGTCAGTTGGGGGGAAATAGGGGAGGGAGGGTGGGGGGTGGGAAGCTGGGGAGAGATAGCAAGGGGAGAAATGCCAGATGTAGGTGATGGGGAGGAAGGCAGCAAATCACACTGCCACATGTGTACCTATGCAATAACTTTGCATGTTCTTCACATGTACCCCATAACCTAAAATGCAATTAAAAAAAAAACATAAATCTAAATTGCCATCCAGTATATATTAAAAAGGTTTTAATTGTTAACATAAATTCTGTCAATATGTATGCCTGAAGATGGGTAAGTTCTATGTACTGACAAATCAGAACTTCCTTTGAAAACTGGAAAAATATTAACATGTTTTGAATTGGAAACCATCAGGCACAAGAGAAGTTTGACACAAATAACTGGAAGTGTATATAATTTACGAAGAAATAACCCACACTATTATTGTTATTTGTATCTTAGAAAGTTTATAATGTTTATCCATACATGTCTTATTTAGAGATTTATTTATCATGGTTATGTACATTTAGATCTGGGATTTAATTGTTTCTATTAAAAAGTGCTAATCTCAGAGTTGTGTTTCATTCTCTGAATCTTTTATACAAATCATGAAGGTAAGAATGAAGTATGATAAAAGCCTATTAATTGCTCACTGGACACCTTTACACATTTTTACAACTATGTATTAGGAGACTGTATATTTATAAAATACCCACAATTTAATAATATAACATCAAGGGTAGCTAAGTGGCATAGACAGAATATTTAGTATATGTCATGCATGATGCTAAACAATGTTTCTGCAATTCTCATAAAACCTTGTGCCATTTTTAAGAAAATAATCTTGTTTTACTGTGTAGGAAATAGTAGTTTCTCACAGTTTAGTGGCTGGTTCTTGAGGATTCACAGTTATTATGGTACAAATATGAATTGAAATTCAGGCCTTTAGCCCCTGGGTCTTAAGACCAAGCTTTAAGAGGTAAATGAAGAAACAAAGTATACTTCCTGGTACAATTATTTAAGGGATTTAAGGACATCTTATAGCACAAATAAGACTGACTTTTCTATCCTTCAATTCTCATATCTTAACATCTTATGGATTTTTGATATTTGAAGGTAAGACATTATGACTTGCATGTCCCTAGTTAAAACTGCACTGTAACCACAGACCTATTCCATTAAGTAATTTTGATTATAAAGATTTCTCTCAATATCTCTATGAAGATAACCTCAAAGAAAGCTGATGTCTGATATACCACTGAAGGAGGAAAGTGGGTATATCTGACTGCAGAAAAGGTTAGCCTGGATTACTAAGAGTTCTTTTCCTGATGGTCAGATCACAGAGACAGAATTGCCATGTGTCATCTTGTCACAGACCTTTTGTCATCTATTGGGATGAGAATACTGAAAACTGAAGGGATAAAACAGACATAACAATTTCTTTTAACCTCAACATTTTGCCCATTAAATGTGGTGACCAGATGTCTCTGTTCATCTACATTTTGCACCTACTGTCACTTCATAATTATTAAAAGGATCTCTGTTTACTCACTCTGAAAGAAATCATATGAAATTATTATCCTACTTGTTTGTGAGCATATTAAAAATGAATAACTTCCCTAAGGTGAAATAATTATAAGTGGAGAAATTTCATATTGAACCCAGAGAATCTCCTCTGCCAGCTATCCTCTCTAGCAACTTCCTCATATATAAGTGTTTTTTAATGCCATTGTCTTCTTTTCTCTATCAAATTATATTTCCCTCTGACTCCTCTCAGACCCTACTTCTTTGTAACTCCTCTCTTCAATGTTCTTTAATATGTTTGCTTTGCTTAGTTATCATATCTAAAACATTCACAGCACTAAAAACGCATTGTCTGAAGTTGTCCTTGGGTTTTGTATCCTGGATTGATGTTCTTCTTTCTTTTACTCCCTTCATTTTCATAACACTCGATGAACCCTAATAACCCACATGGATCTCAGTCTGCCCTTTCTTCTGTATTCATGGTATACTTTTGGCCATAGCATTTGAGATTGAACCTTTGGTGAAGAGTGTCACTTTCTGGTTCTTTTTTTTTTTTATTATTAGCCTGTTTTTCTAATTTTGGTTGAAATATGTAAAGATTTGTGATTTTATCTACTAATGATGTATCTACATTGGTTTAAGTTGCTTTTGTACCATAAGCCAAATGATGACAGATGCATTTCAAAGCTATCTTTGACCAATCAACCCATTTGGTTTCCCTGATTCCTCCACTAAAGATGAGTCCAAGATGGTATATTCTCATTGTATTTGCTATTGACTACTCCTTTCTTTCAGTTTCTTCTCTCATCTCTTGACTATATTTAGTTTTGCCAATTACACTTTCTTCTTGCTAAATAGAACTGTAACCTGATTTACACTCTACTCTTATTTTTCTATGGTGTCTCCTGTGGTCTTATACAAATTCATGGCTTTAACAATCTTTCTAAGGGTTTGACTCCTGTGTCATATACTTTTAGAATTGCTTTCTCTGCTGAGCAACATATCCAAATTTCTACCTGTTCTCTGGATACCTAAACATAAACACACTTCTAAACTAGCATGAATCTTTTAGAGGCTCTAATTGCTGGAAAGAATATGTCTTCCTAACATGAAATTGATAAACAATGCCAAATTATAGAGTGCATGTAAGAGCATAAGAAACATTGTGATTACTCCCATGTAATTACTTTGCTGCTTCAAGAAAGAAGTTGCTGCTTGTATTTTTCTGATAGTTTAGGGGCCCTCCCTCTAAACCCCAATGCACACTTAGCCTGCCCATCATAGCATTTCAGAGTAGATTCATTTTTACTTATGTATCCCATTTCGGGTATTATAGTGCTATGATCCTCGTTTGCCAGTAGTAACATTTTATTAAGTTTATCTAAATGTTCACATTTTATAACAACCTTGACCAACTTCTTATTTTTCTTCCATCTTCCCGTTTATTTTTTTCTCTATAATACTGTTTAGCATTCCAGATAATGCCAGCATATATTAAAGATAAACCTTAAAATTTGGGTTTCTAAAATAGAGCATGTAGTCATTTCAACACTGAGGTTCCTAACATGCTGCCTTCTTCAATACAAGGTTTCCACATCCACCCCAAGTGTGGATTATTGAGCTGAAAGATGGAACAGAAGATGCAGAACATTCATTTATTTAGGAGAAATTTCATTTATAAGCTATTTTATGGTGGATTAAAATAAGGCATATATTAATTCCAATTGTCTAAGTATATAACAATACAAAATAGATTGTTCTAAATTCTTTTTTTTTTTAATTTAACATGGATGTCTCCCTTGTCTTTGAGAGAAAATGTTGCATTGCAAAGCTGATGGGTGTTTGAGTGAAAAAAATATATATCAAGCTCATCCTTAATATACCCTGGTGATTATACATTGGCTGATATGAGATTGGGCATTACCTTGGAGATGAGCCATTTCATTAAACCAAAGTAACCTTCTCTCTTCACTAAATTTGAGTGGAAGAGAAAGCTCTCCCAGAAATTAACTGGTAAATTTGGGGAATGTTGAGAATTGGTATCTGTCATCTTTTTTTTCTGTGGTTAGATGTGTATGATAGGTTACAAATAATTTACTTACTTCATCTTTTTTTAATCCTGAACGCTAATTTCAAGGAGGTCTAGAAATATGGTCCAATACTGTGACCAGGAAAAAAGTAAAATGAGTCTGGTGAATTTGCATCCAGTCTCTTCTCTACTGCTGAATCTCTGGTGATTGTTAGCTTTGCCTTAGCTGTAGCCTTTTAAGAAACCTCCTTCTTGCCTCTCCATCCTTTGATTATGCCTTCGTTCAAAATTAACACAGAAAGATCCAGCACACATAAGTAGGAATTGAAAGTCGTATAAATTAGCCTCATATGCATTTTCCAAGAGTAGCTGCCACTTCGTATTCTGTTTTCCAACCAAACCAGGCTATGTGTTGTTCCTTATGCAGGCACAAATTTTTACTATCTTCATACCTTTGCTCATATAATTCTAAAACTGCTTGGAATAAGTGGTATAAATGACTGTTCTCTCATAAAATCATCCCAAAATTTCATGTAGAATTTGCCTTATCCTCCTTTCTGTTCATATAGCAATATGTCTGTAACTAAATTACGAAAATAGTGTAAAATGCAATTCCTTTCTCTTCCACAGAATTTTAAGGCAAGAATATCTCACTCATTCAAAATTTTATTAATATTGGAGCCTAAGTGACTTTATTTTATGTTTATTATTATGAGCTAAACAGGAAAATACTTTATAAATAATAAAATTATATGAAAATATTTTAACATTGTGGCATTGCCTTGTGTAAATGTACTCTGTTTAAATTTGTGTAATCTTTTTAAACTTCAGTTCCCTCGAGATGTGTACAGTAATGGTCACTATCTGGTAGGGGCATAGAACAAAGAAAAACAAAACAAAAACAAAAACAAGCATCAGACAAAAACTTTTTGCTTCTGATATAACCTAGAAAAAGTTCTCAAAAGATGTTTAGTGGTGTAATTAATATTTTACTGTCTCATATATTGTGGATATATAAACCTAGGTATGATTCTCTGGAGGTGAAATACCCTAAGTCTCAGGAAGGATCTAAACATACCTTTGGTAAGGCAGACCATCTTTCCAATATAATCACTTTCTGAATATATTTTAGAAAGCGTTCAGGAGCTGCAGGAAAACAAAAGCATATCTACTTAACAGACTGAGTTATTTTGAGAATTTAACATTTATGCTCTGTAGTATGTACTTACTCTCAGCTTATTTTAAGGTGCAATTTAAATTATTAAATATCACTTTTATTCTCATCTTTATTATAGTAATCATTGTCACACTAGTGCTACATAGTAGAGTATTAAGGCAATTACCTAAGAGCAGTGTGTTACAAAGCAATGAAGAAGGACACTGTGAGTCCTGAGGTTCTTTCTAATTGACTCTTTCAATTCCAAAATATAATTATAGGTTTACAAAGCTTCACATGCAAATATAATGAATTATCAAGAAAGTAAGCTGATCACTGTATCAGAAAATATATTAATTAATGTATTGATTTCGATAAACATTGCATATATGTTATTTCATCCGATTCAAAGATAATAGGATACTAACAATATATAATTTTGTGTGAGTGTGTTTGTGTGAGTATACGTATGTTTCCCTTACCATAAAAGAACATCTTTCTTTTTCTAAAAATGTAGAATTCAGGAACTTACAGTATATATGGATATCTGTCTTTAGATGTTCAATTGTTTGTCCTTAGAGGTTTCAAAAAGGCATATAGTTATATAAATTAAAAATTAAAATAAAGAGCCATGAAGGGCTTTTCCACTCCTCACTTATTACTAAGTGTTACCATGAGAAACTGTCCCCTCATCATTTTTCATTTATTTAAGGTTTATAAATTAAATAAATAAAAAATAAAGCAGAAAAGCTTAAAAGGAGAGATAGTACATGCAAATGTATGCCAAAGAAGAGAAAATATTTTAAGATTATGGATTCATACCTAAAAGAGGGAATCAGTAAATTACCAAAGGAAAAGAGTATTATTCCCTAATTCTCACTACCCCTATGCGGGGCCAGCTTCATGATTTTTTACATTTGTACAGGACTCAATGCTCAGAAGATCCTTGCTCTTGGTTTCATGCTCTTTTGGTACCATTTTAAAATTTTGAATACATTTTTAATAAGCAGCCTATTATCTTTATTTTGTACTATGCCTTGCAATTTATATAGCAAGTCATGTCCTCAACTGTAGTAGAAACTATAAATTTATGTGACTGGTCAATTCAGAAAAATTTCTCTAAGCTCATGTATGAATGCCCTCCATACTTCGGGGTGGACTTCCAAGAGCTGTTATCTGCAATTCTGATTTCTTGACTACAGTAATTTGATTAGCCACAACCTTGTGTGAATTATTTTATTAACCACCTAAAAATGAAAGAAAATAAACCCTTTATTGTATAGTAATGAAATACTGTACATAGAACAATAAATAAAATATTAATTAGTATGTTCATAAATTAGTAAATTTGTTTAAAAGTATAATGTTTGTAAGAAAAACCTTTGTTAACACTGTACTAGAAAAAGAATGCATAGCATCTAAGAAGACAGTGAAACATTTTTTTCATAGTATATCAACTTAAGGATATTATGTCCTACAAGTCAGCATTTCCAGTTTTCTTCATGATTCTTTTAACCTTTATCACCTCAGATGTTTCTAAAAATTGGCCAGGAACAGTAAATAGACACCAGTAGTGAATTAAACAATGTCATGATAAGTTTTATGAATCTTGATTGAAATCTGCATTCAGTCTCAAATCACTGAAAACACCAAAGACAGAGATTTAGCACAGGATACCTTGTTTTATATTCCAACAGTTTACTTTCTAGTATATTTTCTTATAGTTTTTCCTTCATAAATTCCTTAATATGTGAGTGTCATGTAGTTCTATTTTAAAAATTTTGTATTGTCAGATAATACTCCTGCACAATAAAAATTGTTGGAAACAAAGTTTTTCTTTTAATCCTGGAAAAAAATACTGAATATAATATATATGTAGCAGAGCAAACAAAAAAAGGAAGTCAAAAAAAAAGTTATCTGTAATATTTATTTTTTCCTTTTAAAGAAGAAAAATCTAAAGGAACATTTCCAAGTTGTTCCAGGATATTGATATATAAGGATATAAATTAAAGAAATCAAGAGAGCTCTAAATTAGGTACAAAAACAATAGGATCTAGGTAAACTAAGAGTGAAATAAAGCTGCACCCATGTGGTCTTCAAAAAAGAAAAAGATTCTGGGGAGTATAAGAATAAAGCTAGACATACCTTCTATATCTTTTGTTAATTAAAAAGAAAACAGGTTTAAAAAGAATTTTGATAATGTTTCCTTTATGTGATACAATGTATTGTTTCCTTCATTCCCCCACTCCCACCACAAGACAACCTCTGTAAACTCAGTATGATTTGCCAGTGTGCTTAGCGTTGGGTTAGTGTTGGAACTGGAAAGTAGGGAGGTGGAGATGCTCTATATTAATTAAGAAAGTTCAATTCCATGTATGTTATATGTGTATCATAATTTAAATTTTAACTTTGCCCATTTACTTCTGGGCAATGTTTTACTTTTAAGTGTGCTTCCTTTAAGCAAACATTAAATTCCAAATTTAATGTTTGGAATTAAATTAAATTGGAATATCTGAATGGATTGATAACTCAAAAAACAATCATGTCAGTCATAGCTATCATTCTTATTTTTCAGGGAGTTTACTATCATTTTAACTATATTTTACTAGACTAAGTTTTTTTTTAAAAAGGAACTCTTCGTGCAATAATAGTTTTAAGTTTACAGAAGAGTTGCAAGAATATAGACTTCCCTTAAATTTCACACCTAGTTTCCCCGTTATTCTATGATACATCTGTTGCAACTAATGAACTGATATTGATACATTATGATTAACAAAAGTCCATATAGTTTTCAGATTTTTATAGTTTTATGGCATATTATTTTTCTTTTGTAGTGTCCTATATGGGCCATTATTTTACATTTAGTGGTCCTATCTCCTTGAGCTCATATAGACTGTAAGGTTTCTCAGACGTTCCTTGCTTTTAATAATACAGGCATACCTCAGATATTGTAAGTTCAGTTCCAGACAACCTCTATAAGGTGAATCACAGAAATTATCTGGTTTCCCAGCACATGTACAAGTTATACTTAAACTTACAAGTTATACTTACATGTACAAGTAATCTATTAAGTGTAAAATAACATTATGCCTAAAATCAATGTGTATATCTTAATATCAATATTCTTTATTGCTAAAAAGTTGTAATGATCATCTGACTCTCCCACAAGTTATGATCTTTGTGCTGTTGGACAGTCTTACCTCAATATTCACTTTTGCTGACCGATAAAGGTGGTGGTTACTGAAGGTTGGGGTATCTTTGACAATTTCTTAAAATAAGACAATAATAAAGTTAGATACATCAATTAACTTCTTTTCATGAAAGATTTTTCTATAGCATTCAATGCTATTTGATAGCATTTAACCCACAGTAGAACTTTCAAAATTAGAGTCAATCCTCTCATATCCTGACACTGCTTTCTCAACTAAGTTTATGTAATATGCTAAATCCCTGTGATTTCAACGCTGTTCACAACATCTTCACCAGGAATAGATTACATCTCAAGAAACCATGTTATTTGCTTATCCATAAAAAGCAGCTCTCATCTCTTCAAGTTTGATCATGAGATTGCAGCAATTCAGTCACATCTCTCAGCTCCACTTCCACTTCTAGTTCTCTTGCTGTTTCTACCACATCTGAAGTTACTCCCTCCATTCAAGTCTTGGATCCTCAGTATCACCCATGAGACTTGGAATCAACTTTTTCCAAACTCCTATTAATGTTAATATGTTGACCTCCTACCATGAAACACGAATGTTCCTAATGAAATTTAGAATGGTGAATCTTTTCCAGGAGATGTTTAATTTGTTTTGCCTGGATCCCTCAGAGAAATCATGATCTATTGCATCTGTAGCCTTATGAAATTTATGTCTTAAATAATAAGACTTGAAATTAAAAATTACTCCTCCATCCATGGGCTGCAGAAGGATATTTTGTTAGCAGGCATGAAAGCAATATAAGTCTCCTTGTATATCGCTATTAGAACCCTTGAGTTACCAGGCATATTATCTATAAGTAGTAATATTTTGAAACAAATCTTTTTCTGAGCAGTATGTCTCAAGAGTGGGCTTAACATATTCAGTAAATCATGCTGTAAAACAGATGTGCTATCATTGAGGCTTTTTCTTCCATTTCTAGAGGACAGGCAGAGTAGATTGAGCATAATTTATAAGAGGTCTAGGATCTTCAAAATAGTAAATGAGATATGGTTTCAGCTTAATGTCACCAGCTACATTAGCCTCTAACCAGAAAGTCAGTCTGTCCTCTGAAGCTGTGAAACCAGACGTTGACTTTTGCCCTCTCTCTCTGGCTATGAAAGTCCTATTTGGATGTTCTTCTCATATAAAACTGTTTTGCCTCCATTGAAAATCCACTGTTCATCTTAGTCATTGTTATCAATTATCTTAGTTAGATCTTCTGGATAACTTGTTACATCTTCTCCATCATCACTTGCTGCTTTAGTTTGCAGTTTTATGTTATAGGAATGACTCCTTTCCTTAAACCTCATTTTAAAAAGTCTGTCTGTTGCAAACTTTTCTTCTGTAACTTCCTCATCTCTCTGTCTTCACTGAATTGAAGAGAGGTCCTTGCTGTGGATTAAACTTTGGACAAATGTTTTAGCTTGTTTTATTTTTAATATATATTTTATTGCATTTTAGGTTTTGGGGTACATGTGAAGAATGTGTAAGATTGTTGCATAGGTACACATATGGCACTGTGGTTTGCTGCCTTCCTCCCCATCAACTATATCTGGCTTTTCTCCCCATGTTATCCCTCCCCAACTTCCCACCCTCGCTGAAACTCCCCTAGTTCCCCCCAAGAGATCCCAGCGTGTGATGCTCCTCTCCCTGTGTCCATGTGTTCTCATTTTTCAACACCCACCTATAAGTGAGAACATGCAGTGTTTGATTTTCTGTTCTTGTGTCAGTTTGCTGAGAATGATGGTTTCCAGCTTTATCCATGTCCCTGCAAAGGACATAAACTCATCCTTTTTTATGGTTGCATAGTACTCCATGGTGTATATGTGCCACATTTTCCCTGTCCAGTCTATCATCAATGGGCTTTTGGGTTGGTTCCAAGTCTTTGCTATTGTAAACAGTGTCACAGTGAACATTCGTGTTCATGTGTCCTTATAATAGAACAATTTATAATCCTTGGGATAATATACCCAATAATGGGATTGCTGGGTCAAATGGAATTTCTATTTCTAGATCCTTGAGGAATTGCCACACTGTCTTCCACAATGGTTGAACTAACTTACACTCCCACCAACAGTGTAAAAGTGTTCCTATTTCTCCACATCCTCTCCAGCATCTGTTGTCTCCAGATTTTTTAATGATGGCCATTCAAACTGGTGTGAGATGGTATCTCAATGTAGTTTTGATTTGCATTTCTCTAATGACCAGTGATGATGAGCATTTTTTCATGTTTGTTAGCCTCATATATGTCTTCTTTTGTAATGTGTCTGTTCATATCCTTTGCCCATTTTTGAATGGGCTTGTTTTTTTTTTTCTTGTAAATCTGTTTTAGTTCTTTGTAGATTGTGGATATCAGCCCTTTGTCAGATGGGTAGACTGCAAAAATTTTTTCCCATTCTGTTGGTTGCCGATTCCCTCTAATGACTGTTTCTTTTGCTGTGCAGGGGCTCTGGAGTTTAATTAGGCCCCCTTTGTCTATTTTGGCTTTTGTTGCCAATGCTTTTGGTGTTTTAGTCATGAAGTCCTTGTCTATGCCTATGTCCTCAATGGTTTTGCCTAGGTTTTCTTCTAGGGTTTTTATGGTGTTAGGTCTTATGTTTAAGTCTTTAATCCATCTGGAGTTAATTTTAGTGTAAGGTGTCAGGAAGGGGTCCAGCTTCTGCTTTCTGGACATGGCTAGCCAGTTTTCCCAACACCATTTATTCAACAGGGAATCATTTCCCCATTGTTTGTTTTTGTCAGGTTTGTCAAAGATCAGATGATTGTAGATGTGGGGCTTTGCCTCTGAGGCCTCTGTTCTGTTCCGTTGGTCTATATCTCTGTTTTGGTACCAGTACCATGCTGTTTAGCTGGTTTTATCTTCTATCCAGGTCACTCAAAATTTCCCCATATCAGCCATAAGACTGTTTTTATTATTCACATGTTCACTGAAATAGCACTTTTAATTTCCCTCAAGAACTTTCCCTTTGTATTCATAACTTAACTGGTGCAAGAGGCCTAGCTTTCAACCTGTCTCAGCTTTCAACATGTCTTCCTTACTAAGCATTATTAATTGTAGCTTTCGATTTTAAAGTGGAAAATGTGCTACTCTTCCTTTCACTTGAAAATTTAAAGGCTATTGTACAGTTACTAATTGGCCTAATTTCAGTATTGCTGTTTCTCAAAGAATAGAGAGGTTGAAGAGAGCGGGTGGAAAGAGGGAAGGGCCAGTGAGTGGAGCAGTCAGAACACATATGTTTATTAAGTCTGCTGTCTTATGTGGGCACGGTTTGTATTGTTTGTAAAACAATTACAATGGTAACACCAAAGATGACTAACCACCTTAACAGATATAATAATGAAAAAGTCTGAAATATGGTAAGAATTACGAAAATGTGACACAGAGACATGATGGGAGCACATGGTGTTGGAAAAATGACACCAATGAACTTCTTTCAGAATTAGAGTCAATCCTCTCAAACCCTGCTTTCTCAACTAAGTTTATGTAATATGCTAAATCCCTGTGATTTCAATGCTGTTCACAGCATCTTCACCAGGAATAGATTACATCTCAAGAAACCATGTTATTTGCTCATCCATAAAAAGCAACTCTCATCTGTTCAAGTTTGATCATGAGATTGCAGCAATTCAGTCACATCTTGCTGGATGTAGTTACCACAGCCCTTCAATTTGTAAAACAAAACAAAACAAAATACAATATAAGCAAAGTACAATAAAACAAAGTAGGCCTATTTTAAAAGTTTTGAGGAACATGATGAGATATTTTATGAAAAATCCTTGAGTCTGAGTTTTACTGATGTTTTCCTCATGACTATAGAGGGTTTATCTCTTTCAGGAAAAATAAAGAGTAAAGTGGTATTTCATTGTGCCATTTCAAGGGGATACACTGTCAACATATATTTATGATTGGGTGTATATACTAGAAGCATTAGCTTATTAATGATGTTAACCTTGATAAACTCACTAAAGTGGTGTATTCCAGGTATCTTGATAGTACAGATGTTATTTTTCCCCTCATTTTTATACTATATTCTTGAGAAGGAAGTCACTATATGCATCTCATACTTAAGGGCAAGAAATTATGCTGTATCTACTTGATGGGGGAGTATTTAAATAAATTATTTAGAATTCTTTATAAATTATTTGGAATTTTTCTAATAATGAGTTTTCAATGTCATTCCGGAACTTATCTCTAAATCCAATTTCATTTGCATCACACAAAATTAATAATATATTTTAACTATAAAATACATTGAATGACTACAAATCTGGTTATGAATTAAATAATTGTCATGAGGATATTTTATTCCTGTTCTATAATCTTGGACAAACACTTATTTATTTTTTTTTTAATGAATGGACAGACTCTACAGGAAGATGAGCATATTTTAATTTGGACATATTTCTACATGTGAAACTTTGACTTACCCATTTCAGGATATCTTTTAAAAACAAATAACCATAGTTCTCTATGGTAAACTTAGTGAGCTGGTCTCTGGTACTACTTTGTGTGTCTCTGTGGTATGGTCCTAAATCATTTCTTTTGGTGATCTCACTTTTGTCAGGTCATTCTCAGGAACAGTTTTGGCTCTTTTTCCCTTTTATTGAGTCTGTCTTGACTGAATTCAGTGAAAAATAACTATGAGAACAGAACTGGGTGACCTTTTTTAATGGACTCTTAGACTCTCACTTGGTACAGAGATGTCGCTATAACATTTTGACACCTAGTACTATGTAGCTCAGAATCTTTAACACTTTAGATATAGTTTCTGATACCTATCAGTTTTGAGGAAAACCAAATTTAAACCTTACAGTGGCAGGTCAAAAACTGGGAAATCTTTACCTTAGATGCTGGAAACAAAGATTCCTCAAGAGTAAATAAGATAATGGTCCATTTATTACCAACTTAGAAAAATCTTTGGGTTTTCAAAGAATAATGTCCAAGCCCAAGAGCTGTATTTTCCTTTCTTCAGGATTTCTTATATACAATCTTATATATTCCAAATAATGGAATAAGCCAATTACAGAAGCTCAGGCCAATGTGTAACTATTACAGAAAAGCAAAGGAAAGTGGCTCGCATACTATCAATTCATAGGCTATCTCTGGCTGAAAGAGTTTTTATGCCGCCTTTTTTTTTTTTTTAACAGAAACTTTCACACTTTGGGAAAATTGTTTTGAGAACTAATAAATAATTAAAGGAGCTGAGGGATTATCTTGTCAATTTATGACTTTTCAGTGTTTAGTGGCATCCCAAAAACAAAAATAAGTATAAATATTTCTAATAATCCTATAACTTTTTATTTCAATGAAACTTACTTTTTTTGAATATGAAGAACTGTCAGATATCCATGGCAGAAAATGAAAATGGCAGCTCTGGTTGTGGTGACTGTCTTGACCTAAAATGTGAGGGCAGAAGATACCGACAAATCTTTGCTTCTGAAAATTGCCTTCCTATGTTCTTATAGAGGACACAAAGGATGTGAGCTGTAGAGAACACTTGGACTTTGCCAAGGCATTAAACCTGCTAGTAACTGATTATTCCCTGAAAAGCTGTTATAAGAGGAAACAGGGTTCTCCACAGTCACCAATCTTCAGCTATTTCAAAAATCTGACTCTATTTTCCTGTCCCTGAGATACAGTGCAGAACATAAACAGACCTTGGAATGGGAGAGAGGACTCACCTTTACAGTTCAACCTGGTGTTGCTGTAAACCTAGAAGACTTACACGAGTCAATTAAAGTTGGATTGCCCCCAAATCAGTTTAAATATTGTGGATATGGCAATGATATGCTATCTTAGCTGAAGTGGGTGCCTGTATAAAACTAAATGGGTTCTGAAATTTAATTGTCTCAATGATACCAGCATCCTAATGAAGCTCTGAAATCAGAGTATGTATCAAAATTGTTTGCTGGCAATTTTATCTTCATTGCTAGTTAATATCTCTATATTCATTCTTTTTATCAAGTTATTTAAAAACTCAGTTCCCCTTACATATAAACTATGCCCATCCTGAGTGTGTTTGACCAATTATTTGTTCTTTTCTTGCTGTGCTCTGTGTAACCAAAGTGTTAATCTTGGATTTTCTGGGCAACCCTGTTGTCTGCTTCTGGGTGATTTTGCACAAAGGTAGGCACAGATAAACATTAATTAAAGAAGTAGAAAAGACAGGTTATTTCTTTCTCCCTCTCCCTTTCTCTCTAAATTGGGTAGTGTCCAGAATCTCGGTATCCTTTATGGCTCCCACTTTTTCAGGACATGTTCACATGATTATAGCTTCTGCCTTTTAACACTACTCCTGGCTTAGGTTAAACCTTCTCTTCATTTGTCCCTCCTAATTAGTATTGGTAGTGATGTACTACTGTGGGATATTTGGATATTTGGCTTCTCTATCATCTATGTAATCAAACCTCTGCATTATAGTCCTTTTGTGCAAAATACCTGAAGTAATTTCTCATATCCTGGATAGTTGTGACTGATTCAAAATGTAGTTATTTAACGTTAAGTCCAGTTTCATGATTCATTAAACTAAGCTCATGTTGACATAGATAACTGATATTTCATCTGAACCCTTCCTACTTTAAAGATCTAGACAACATCAGCTCAAAATTTCCCTGTTCTATTAGAGGAAAGTTTAATATTCTCCCTAGCATGTCTTTACATTCCTAAGGTTGTCTTTTTTTTACAGTGACCTCTAGCTCAGAGTTCCATCTTCTTCTAAATTATTTAAGCTTATTAATTTTATTTTCACTGAAAAGGTGCTCTCTCTATTTACACTAACTCACAGAATTGGAATCAGTACTTTCTGTGATTTGTACATACATTAAAAAAAAAATCTCAAAATATTTACGAAGTGGTATAAACAAGCCATCCAATGCCACTACCATTACCATTCTCTGGTATTTTTTTTTCTCTTTCTTTTTCTATTTCTTCCTCCAGATCCTCCTTAACTTCAGCATGATTTTGCTTCCAATTACCTCAGTAAATATCTAATCCTTTTCTTCTACTTTTCAAAACAGCCATATATTCAAAGTCAACTACAGAATTACTTCTGCATCTGTAACTTCATCATAGTGTTCAGTGAACAAAAAAAAATATTTAATTTCATAAGATGTATATCCTTTAGTAAGCAGTTTTGTTTGTAAAAAAAAAACATTCCTCTTTCATTTAACACGAATCAATTTTTTGCATGTCTCATTTTCCTTCCTCAAGCCATTCCCACTTCCCTCTAGTTTAAGCTACACATTTTTATAGTTAGTTTAATTATTTGTTTTGCTTGTTTCTTTTAATTCTACATACATCTGAAAAACAGAGTTTCTATTTTGTTTAATACCATCAAATTGAGAGGGGGCTAGGGATTTAGTGTAAAACAAGGTGTCTTTTATATATTTTTTCTCTCTTTCCAGGAGTTCTAAATTTTATGTATTAGTTATTTATTGTTGCATAACAAATTATTCCAAATAGCAATGGTTAGTTTATTTTTTCAGCATGACTGCTAATATAGCACTGAAAATATGCCTTGGATTAAAGAGATTGGTTATACAACTACAGCAGAAATTTTGACTGGATAATAGTCTGAATTTTGGTGATTTTTACAGAAAAAGAGAAAGATTGGAGAGTGTCAAAAGTAAATATGAAAGTAAGTACATAATGAGACGAGAGAAGAAATAAAGTAAGACTTCCAAGATTCTAGCTTGCATCCTCTAGTGGTTGCTAGAGGATTCATTCACTTACAAAGAAGGAAGAGCTTTGCAACTGGAGAGGGGAAATGATGACGTATGCTTTTAAAAGTTTAAGTTGGAGATATTTATAGTAGATATACATGAAGATATCATCAGGTTAAATATAAACCTGGGACTCAGCGAAAGTTATAGAAGAGATAATGGAAGTCAATATCGGATACATATGTATAGAAACACTATTGTAGTAATATAAACACTGTCACCAAGGAAACTAGAGTTTCTTTCTAAAATTGAAATCCAAGCTCTCTTACAAGCCTACATTTTCTGACAGTAACATTTAAAAAACCCATATTTTAGACCATTCTTCTGTTTGTTCATTTATTTTTCTGATGTAAAAATTTAAACAGTTCCTTTACGTAAAAGCATACAAGGTCATTCCCTGGAAAATTATTAGCTTCTGTGATTTCTACCAATTTGGAGTAGGTTTCTCTAGTACAATTTGTAATTGATAATATTAGCATGTCCCTGAATTCTCTAACACTTTTGACACTATATAATTTAATAGACATCAGGCATCTTTTATTGTATTAATAAAGATTTTCTATGTAAATTTGCTGGAAACTCTGCTATCTTGCTATCCAGCACTGTCATTTTCAAAACATTTCAGTCCCATTTTCTTGCAGCTCAACTCTCTGAAGCAAACTAATGTGATAAAATAATACCTGTTATGGTGTTAATGAATGATAATGAAGTCAGTGACACTCCCATTTAGGTATTTTATTTGCATTTTAAAAGGAACATTCTAGATATGTAGGGTCTGTACAAATAAGGTAAAACAGTAATAGAGAATGGTAGATGGGCAAATGTGAGAGTAGAAACAGGACTCTCAGCAGCTAGAGCTGTTGTTGCTGTCTTTGTAGCTTCAGTCTGGACTGCTGTATGTTGTTTCCCCAGAAGAAAGCATCCTTTCCAAACTTGTAAATTTGAACTTCAACAAAAATTGTCTCAAAATGCAAGAACAGAGGGACAATAATGTATCATTCATCTTTGCCTTTCAGTGTCAATGATTGAACGGAGAATCCTGTTTACTTTTAACATAAATAATAGTAAAACCACACAAAGTATTCTGAAATAATCATTGCAATATTTTCAACTCACTTGGGATCTGGCAGTACACTGCAGGTCTAAAATCAAAATGAAAAAAAAAAAAATATGTGGCTACTGTGCTATTACCCAGCCTGGCATGCTAAATAGTATTAATCTCTTCAAACCTAGATTTTAGTTTAATTGTGAGACTGAGAATCTGTTATGAATATAGCCACATAACCTTCAAGCCTCAAAGATAGCATTGTGTGCTGAGTTGGAAGAGCTGTGTTTGAGTCCTTATTCAGCCTAGAGATGTGTAACAAAGGGCTAATGTTTTCTATTTAATATGTTGTATGATATAGATACTCAATGTTTTCTCTGTATTTTGCCTGCCTTCATTCAGAAAAAGTAATGTAGGCAATGTGAATGTTCAGATAACCCTGAGAATACTCAGAGTAAAATAACTGCTTTTCCCTCATTCACAGAAAGTTATATAAACCATTAAATAATTTAGATAAAACACTGAAAACACAAGCATCCCATTTTTGCAAAATATACCCATTTTAAAATAAACTTTAGTTTTAAATCATTCTTAAATAGTGTATATTTAACTAACATTTGGAACTTATTTTTAATAAAATTTTGTCCATGAATTTAAATCCTTTTGGCATTCTCTATTTTTCTATGTAAATTAAATGTTTTTTTATCCACCCATTGTCATCTACAGGTGACTTTTGGTTCACTCTTTGTGTCATTTTACCACCCTAGTGACAGAAAAATGGGGCTCAATGGCACATCATTACATTGATGCTATTCACATCCATAAAAAAAAAAAACCCATTCCAAAAACAATCTAAATAGTTCTCATCTGAAGAAAGGAGAGAACTCATCAATGGTCTAATAAAAAAAAATGGGGTATTTAAATAAATTACAAATGGAGTTCAGTTTGCATGTATCAGCATCTCATAGATCAAACGAGTTTTACCAAATACTGGTAAACAATCCTCTTTTCTGGCATCAAACTTACCTCTGAAATCACTTTTGTTTGTTTATAATTTAAATGGATATTTGATGATTATTAGACATTTGATAAAGAGAAAACAATAAGGTTCATTATATTATTAGTAGTCAGCTTCTCTTAGTTTCAGTTGTTATAAATGCACATGGGTGTGTGTGTTTTAAGACTGGACACACTTTTAGAAAAGAATCTACGCTATATGATTACGCACAAACACATAGGATAAGTTCTTTGAAAACACATCCAATCTTAGAGCAAAACCAAACACATACAAAACTCTTGCTATGAATAAAAGGAAATCATAGAAAATAGTTGGGTCTTGCAAATAATGTCAATTTTTATCTAAGTTATTTTGTAAAATCTTTTTTCCCTTTCTTACATGTGTCAAAACCTAGGTAGAATAGTGCATTGTTCAGCCATCCACTTCAGTTAAATGTGAATGAGGGTCATTTTATTTTTTTCTTCCCTTTTCTCTCTTTGTTTTTTTAAATTGACTTTTTGTTTCAATAGGTGTTTGATGTCTAGTTACATGAATAAGTACTTTAATAGTGATTTCTGAGATTTAGGTGCCCATCACGAAGCAGTGTACAATGTACCCAATGTGTACTATTTTATTCCTCACCACCCTCTCACCCTTTCTCCCAGGTCTCCAATCCAATACCATCCAGGTTGCTACAAATGGCATCATTTCATTCCTTTTTATGGCTGCATAGATCACATTTTCTTTATCCACTTGTTGATTGATGGATATTGGGGCTGGTTCCATATTTTTGCAATTGCAAATTTTGCTGCTATAAACATATGTGTGCAAGTATCTTTTTCATTTACTGACGTCTTTTCCTCTGAGTAGTCACCTAGTAGTGGGATTGCTGGATCAAATGGTAAATCTGCTTTTAGTTCTTTAAGGAATCTCCACACTGTTTTCATTAGTGGTTGTACTAGTTCACATTCCCACCAACAGAGTAAAAATGTTTCGTTTTCACCACATCCACACCATCTATTTGTTTTATTTCTTTTTTATTTTGGTCATTCTTGTACAAGTAAGTAGCACATTGTGGACTTGATTTGCATGTTTCTGATAATTAGTGATGTTGAGCATTTTTCCATAATTTTCCTAGCCATTTGTATATCTTGTTTTGAGAATTGTCTATTCATGTCCTTAGCCCACAATTTGATGAGATTGTTTGTTTTTATTTCTCGCTGATTTGTTTGAGTTCTTTGTACATTCTTGATGTTAGTCCTTTGTTGGATGTATAGATTGTGAAGATTTCCTTCCATTCTCTGGGCTGTCTGTTAATTCTGCTAATTATTCCTCTTTTTGGGCAAAAGCTTTTTGGTTAATTAAGTCACATTTATTTGTAATATATTTGTTTTTGTGGCATTTGCATTTGGGTTCTTAGTTATAAATTCTTTGGCAAAGCCAATGTCTTCAGTAGTTTCTCTGATGCTATGTTCTAGAATCTTTATGGTTTCAAGTCTTAGATTTAAGGCTTTGTTTCATCTTGAGTTGATTTTGTATAAGGTGAGAGATGAGTATCCAGCTTCATTCTTCTACATGTGGCTAGCCAATTATCCCAACATCATTTGTTGAATAGGGTGTCCTTTCCTCACTTTACATTTTGTTCTCTTTGTCGAAGATCAGCTGGCTGTAACTATTTGGCTTTATTTTGGGGTTGTAATTCTGTTCCATTTGTCTATTTGCCTATTTTTATACCTGTACCATGCTGTTTCGGTGACTGTGATCTTATAGAATAATGTGAAATCAGGTAATGTGATACCTGCATATTTGTTATTTTTGCTTAGTCTTGCTTTGGCTATATAGCCTCTTTTTGGTTCTGTATAAATTTTCAGATTGTTTATTCTAGGTCTGTGAAGAATGATGGTGGTATTTTAATGAACATTGCATTTAATTTGTAGATGGCTTTTGGCATATGGTCATTTTCACAATATCGATTCTACCCATGAGATGAGCATGGAATGTGTTTACATTTGTTTGTGTCATTTGTGATTGCTTTCAGTACTGTTTTGTAGTTTTCCTTGCAGAGATATTTCACCTTCTTGGTTAGGTATTTTTCTAAGTATTTTATTTTTATGCAGTTGTTGTAAAGAGGGTTGAGTTCTTAATTTGATTCTCAGCTTGGTCGCTGTTGGTGACCAAATTAATTAATACATTAATTTTGTATTCTGAAACTTTGCTGAGTCATTTATTCATTCTAGGAGCTTTTAAATGAGTCTTTATGGTTTTCTAGGTATATGATATTATCAGCAGACAACAAGAGTTTGACTTCTTCTTTATCGATTTGGATGCACTCTGTATCTTTCTCATTTGATTAGTCTGGCTAGGACTTCAAGTACTATGTTGAATAGAAGTGGTGAAAGTGGGCATCCTACTCTTGTTCCAGTTCTCAGAAGGAATGCTTTCAACTTTTCCCCATTCAGTATAATGTTGGCTGTGGGTTTGTCATAGGTGGTATTTATTACCTTAAGGTATGTCCCTTCTGTGCCAATATTGTTGATGGTTTTAATCATAAAAGATGCTATATTTTTGTCAACTGCTTTTTCTGCATCTATTGATATAATCATGTGACTTTTGTTTTTAATTCTATTTATGTTGTGTATCACATTTATTGACTTGCAGATATTAAACTATCCCTCCATTCTTGGTGTAAAACCCACTTGATTGTGATAGATTATCTTTTCAAATGCTTTTGCTTTGGTTAGCTAGTATTTTGTCCTTGTTTTGTTGTTCTTTTTGTTGTTATGTCCTTCTCTGGTTTCGGTATTTGGGTGATACTGGCTTTATAGAATGATTTAGGGAGGATGCCTTCTTTCTTTACCTTGTAGAATAGTATCAATAGAATTGGTTTGAATTCTTCTTTGAATGTCTGATAGAATTCAGCTGTGAATCCGTGTGATCCCATATTTTTTTTAGTTGGTATTTTTTTATTATTATTACCGTTTCAATCTTGCTGTTTGTTATTGGTCTGTTCAGAGTTTGTATATTTTCCTGGTTTATTCTAGGAGGGTTGTTTATTTTCAAGAATTTAACCATATCTTCTAGGTTTTCTACTTTATGTGCATAAAGATGTTCATAGTAGACTTGAATAATCTTTTGTATTTGTATTTCTGTGGTATCAATAGTAATATGTCCTTTTTCATCTCTAATTGAGCTTACTTGGACCTTCTCTCTTCGTTTCTTTGTTAATCTCACTAATGGTTTATCAATTTTATTTATCGTTTCAAAAAACAAGCTTTTTGTTTGATTTATCTTTTGTAGTTTTTTCTGTTTGTTTCAATTTCATTTAATTCTGCTCTTACAGTCATTATTTATTTTCTTTAGCTCTGTTTGGGTTTGGATTGTTCTTGTTTCTCTAGTTCCATAAGGTATCACCTTAGATTGTCTATTTGTGCCCTTTTAGACTTTTTGATGTAGGCATTTAAGCCTATGAACTTTCCTCTTGGCACCACTGTTGCTGTATTCCAGAGGTTTAGATAGGTTTTGTCACTATTATCATTTAGTTAAAGAATATTTTTCATTTTCATCTTGACTTTATTGCTGACCCATAATCATTCAGGGACAGTTTTATTTAATGTTCATGTATTTGCATGGCTTTGAAGGTTTCTTTTGGAGTTGATTTCCAGCTTTATTTTACTGTGGTCTGAGGGAGTACTTTATATAAGTTTGATTTTCTTAAATTTTACTGAGACTTATTTGTGACCTATCATATGGTTTATCTTGGAGAATGTTCCATATGCTGATGAATATAATGTATACTTTGCAGTTATTGATAGAATGTTCTGTAAATATCTATTAAGTGTATTTGCTGTAGGGTATAGTCTAAGTCCATTCTTTGTTGACTTTGTATCTTAATAACCTGTCTAGTGCTGTCAGTGGAGTACTAAAGTCCTTGTATTAGTTTGTTTTCAACATTAGTGTTGAGATGTGGGGTACTGTTATTCTATTCATCATGCTATTTGTTGCCTGAATACCTTCTTTGTTTCATTGTGTTATTGTTACGTAGGTCCTGTGAGATTTGTTTTAAGGAGGTTCTATTTTGTCATATTTTGAGGATTTTTTTCAGGACTTATAGCTTCTTTTAGCAGTTCTTGTAGCACTGGCTTTGTAGTGGCAAAATCTGTCAGCTTTTGTTTGTCTTGAAGGCTATATCTTTCCTTCATTTATAAAGCTTATTTCACTGGATACAAAATTCTTGGCTGGTAATTGTTTTGTTTAAGGAGGCTAAAAATAGGATCCCCCAAATTCCTTCTAGCTTGTAGGGTTTCTGCTGAGAAATCTGCTTTCAATCTGATAGGTTTTTCTTTATAGGTTACCTGATGCTTTTGCCTCACAGCTCTTAAGATTATTTCCTTTGTCTTAACTTCAGATAACCTAACAACTATGTTCCTACTCAATGCTCTTTTTGCAATGAATTTCCCAGATGTTCTTTGAGCTTTTTGTATTTGGATGTCTAGATCTCTAGCAAGGCTGGGGGAAGTTGACTTTGATTATTCCCTCAAATATGTTTTCCAAACTTTTAGATTTCTCTTCTTCCTCTGGACCACCAGTTATTCTTAGGTTGGGATGCTTAACGTAGTCCCAAACTTTTTGCAGGCTTTGTTCATTTGAAAAAATTTTTTTTGTCTTTGATGGATTGGGTTAATTTGAAAGCCTTGTCTTCAGGCTCTGAAGTTCTTTCTCTTGCTTGCTCTATTCTATTGCTGAGACTTGCCAATATACATTGCATTTCTCTAAGTGTATCCTTGATTTCTAGAAGTTGTGATTGTTTTTTATTTATGCTGTCTATTCCACTGAAGACTTTTTTATATGGTAACCTGCATTATGTTTTTTATCTCAAGTTCGACTTCACTTTACTCTGAAGTGAAATAATTATTTCACTTATTGATTAGTTTAATAATCAAACTTCTGAATTTTTTTCTGGCAGTTTGAAAATTTCATCTTGGTTTGGATCCATTGCTAGTGAGCTGGTGTAATCTTTTGGGTGTGTTAAAAAACCTTGTTTTGTCACGTTATCAGAACTGTTTTTCTATTTTCTTCTCATTAGGTGACTATGTCAGAGGGAAGATGTGCGACTCAAAAGCTGTTGTTCAGATTTTTTTTGGTCCCACAGGGTGCTTCCTTGGTGTGGTATTCTCCCCCTTCCCCTAGGGATGGGGCTTCCTGAGACCCAAACTGCAGTGATTGTCTTTGCTCTTTTGGATCTAGCCACCAAGCAGCAGTACTGAGCTCTGTACTGGGGAATCCTCTGATGTGATTCATCTTCAGATCTTTCAGCTATGGATACCAGTACATACTCTGGTAGAGATAGTAGGGGAGTGAAGTGCACTCTGTGAGGGTCCTTGGTTTTATTTTTATTTTGTGCACTGGTTTTATGTTGGTTGGCCTCCAGGCAGAAGGTGGTGCTTTCAAGAGCACATCAGCTGTGGTACAATAGGGAGGATACAAACTTGCCTTTGTAATGACTGGTTAAGTATTCAGGTTTCTCAGCCAGTGGGCAGGGCCATAGAGCTCAGAAGAGATTATGTCCTTTGTCATTGCAACCACAATGGTTAGAGAAAGACCACCAAGTGGTAGCAGAGATAAGCATGCCTATTGGTGGGGATTGCTACAGCTGCTTTGGAGAATGCAAGAGTGGTTCCCAGGCCAATGGAGTTATATTCTTAGGGGGATTATAGCTGCCTCTGCTGAGTCATACAGGTCAACAGGGAAGTGGGGGAAAGTCAGCAGTCACAGGCCTCCCCCTGCTCCCACACAGCCCATGGTCCTAAAGGCCAGTCTTACTCCCACTGTTTCCCTCCAACAGCACTGAGTCTATTTTTAGGCAGCTGGTGACCAGGGCTGAGAATTTGCCCCAGACCACCAGCCTCCTTGCTGAGAAAGCAGCTAGACTTACAATTTTTTGACATGAAGGGAGCCTGCAGTAGCAATCCAATTCCTTCAAAAAGTCAGAGAATTCTCTCATCTTTCCTGGTATGTTCCTATGGTAGTTTTTGAAGCGTAAGTTTACAGTGTGAGTCTTCACAAATTGCTCTGTCTGTCTAAGCAGGAGCTGCAAGCTAGTCTTGCCTCCTATCTGCAGTCTTAATAAAAACTCTCTAAATTATTCTTAAAATTATTTTCTGGAGGCTAAGTGTTTCCCATACTGGCAGGGCAGGTTGTTTGTACAAACACTTCTATTAAAAACTTCTAAAAATTGACATAAAATATATTTTAAAATATCTGCTTAAAATCACTGCAGATCTTGTAAGAAAAGAAATAATTATTAGACTGAAATTAAAGGGAAAACTGGAACCAATAGAAGTATTTGTTAATTACAGAAACTTAATTTTGACATATCTATACTTAAAAAATATAGAACAAAATCTAGACGATATACAAAAGGAAGAGTCTAATGGGTAAATGTCCCATAATAAGTTGCTACCTAATAAATATACCTTTGGGAAAAAGTGAAGAAAAAAAATGTTTCACTTTCCTTAAGAATTATAACCTAATTTTAAAAGCTTAGAGCCTTCAGTAGTCTAAGGTATTCAAATTGTTGAATGTGACCAAGGACAAATAAGGCCCTCATTGACTGAACAAACAAATCCTATCTGGATGAAGGCTTTCTTTCATCTCAGTCCTCCAATTATTCCTAGAAATAATTATGCAATGCATAATTATGCTTAATTACACAATTAATTATGTGTAATGCTTAGCTCCATCAAGGATAGCCAGCTAGTGACATAAAGTAAAAACACACCAAAAGCATGTACCCATAGAAACACAAGCAACAAAAGAAATAGACCCAGATTGAAATCATCAGTCAGAGCACAAAATAATTCTAGCCTTTTTTGGCCATTGTTTTATTCAACAAATATTTATTGAGAACCTCCCAGATACTCAGAACTCTTCTAGGCCCTATACATTCAGTTATGGATAAAATAAACAAGTGTATTTTTCATAAGGATTTTATATTCTCATGTGATGTTAAACAGGGAGAACTTTTTTATTATGTAGGAATTGGTCCAAGCTGTGGTTTGAGCTCAGTTTTTTCTAAATCTGTCCATGGATTATTCTGTGAGATGACTAATTCCAGGCCAGAGAGACCATTAGAGCCCAAGAAGTCAGGGCAGAAACGATTAAGCTTCTTAAGTTCAAGAAATCAAAGACAAAAGTTATGGATATCAACAAAAACAGGCAAATAAAATGTGATGTTACAGATGTGAAAAAGGATATAAAGAACATATAGAACTCCAAAATTTAATAAATAAAAAATTCTGTGCATAGTCCTCATAGATAATTATACACAAGAATGGAAAGTAAGTCTTCTTAAAAAGAGTGTAGTGAAATGGTACATAGTATAAAGTTCAACTAAGTGAGTACTAACACTGTAAGTAATACAGAATAGGGCATTCATTATAGTACTATAACCTTAGACAACTTCACAAGACACTGGGTAAGTAAGGGTCGGAATTGGTGAGTTAGATGGTCAGAAAAATTTGCTACCCTTGTCTCTGAAGAACCGGTATGAGTGGACAAATTAGAACTTGCTGGAGAATCTCACAAACCAGGCATGGTTGACTTGCAGAATGAGATCATTAAGGAGAGCTGGTGGAGATGTCTGTGTCAGGGTGTTGCCTTTCCATCTGAGATGGAGGGGCCTGAGGTCACTCTTGGTCAACAGGGCTGGCAGGTCAATATTACAAATGAAGGGTTGGGGAGAGTATGGTTAATTTCAAATTTGCTTCTCTGAGAATTGCTGCATTTGGTTCTCACATCTTAACACCAAAACAACCAACAGAGTTTATGGCTGTTGCTTCCTCTTCACTTTTGAAATCACGTACAAATTTCTATTTTGACCCACTATATCCTGGAAGCATATAGCGAAGCACATATGGAAAACATATTTCTAGCTAAGCTAAGTTTATACTGTAAAAAACGCCACAAGCATGGTAGACAAATAAATAAAAGGAAAATATAAAAAGAGATTAAATTATATACAGGATAGAGTGAGAAAATGTAATATTATTTCAACTGAACTCCCAGGAGGAGAAAAAATGAAATAGGGTGCAGATAACAAATTTTGAAAAAAATGTGGCTGATAATTTTACAGAAATGGTCAATGACAGAAATCCATAGAGTCAAGGATTCTAAGTAATTTTAGGAAAAAAGAAACAACTGGAAACATTATAATGAAACTGTACCTCATCAAATATACAGTAAAAAAAAATCTTAAAAATAGCCCAAGGGAAAATATTAAGTTGAAAGGTGACTTGTCAATAGCAGCAATAAAAGTCAGACAGCAGTAAAATGATATTCTCAACATGCTAAAAAAAAAAAAAACCCAAAACAACACAGAAAGAACCATAACAGCAAAGCTCCCAACCTGGAATTCTACATTCCTTGAAAATATCCTTCAAGAATGAAGATGAAGTAAAATACTTTTCAGACAGAGGAGTAGCTGATCTTGCTTTCAACAGCAATTGAAGACATATATGTATTTCACGGAGAGTCTATGTTATTAAAAACTTTCCTAAAAAAAAATACTTTTTATTCAAGAATTATTTTTGAAATTCATTTAGAGATACTCTCATGAAAACCATTACAATGAAAACACAAATATGACCCTACATAGAATTTTAGAGGCTTCCTGACATGTTGAAGCCCTTTTATGGACCCACCGAATTACTGCTGACTCTTTCCTAACGTTTCTTTCCAGTGTGGCATTTGGGTTCATATTAAAAACAAAAATGGAGTGGGAAAAACATTATTCTATAAATAATGTACTATTATAGTATTTGAACTTAACACTTACTTTTATTTGTAGAATTTTTATATGTCAATTGCTTTCAAAGGGTTTCTTACAGCTATACTGCCCATTTTGAAAGTTAATTAACACCTTGTTATTTCTCTCATTAATTACACAGACAATAAATGCAGGCCTATCCTATCCTAAAGACAGGATACTGGCTCATTAGAAAGGAGGGGACTATATCCCTCCAGAAGTTGTGGGAGAGATTAGAGATGATGATAAGGAACCATAAAAAATTTCTTCCAGCTTCATTTCTCACTGCTGTCTTACACCTGGGTAGTCAAGTCTGAATCCTCTGCTCCATATTTATTTAGCAAATAAAACACTGATCTCAAACAGCAAGTGAACCTGTCTACTTGAGGTAAGGATAAGAATCATCAGGGAAAAAAACAGAATCTGTGTTTTAATAATTTTGCCTTATTCCCTGCTTTCCATGGCAATTTTTGCTTCCTTATTCTGTCTTTCACCATTGATTAATATCCCACTCTAGAGAATTTCAGGTTTTATTGTCTTTAGCTCTACTAAATGGTTCCTACCTCTTAAACTCACTTTAGATATGCTAACAATGTGCTAAAATATCTCAGCTTTTGTTGTTACAGTTCTAGGGGTTTTCACATTATTGGTGTCACTTTGTTATAACATTATTAGGGCCTTGAGAAGAGAAAGAGAAGCATTTAATTAATCCATTATCTCTAGATGAAAGACTTTAATAAATTTATTTGAGTTAATAGCTAGACATACACAGGTTTTTATATCTTCTAGAAATGACCCTTGTTTACTTCCCTGAATAACTTTTCTTATTTTTTCAACCTGGAAAATTCTTCCTGAAACTTTATTTAATAGAGTTCTACTTCTCTTCCTTTCTCTACTCCTCCTTCTATTCAGAACCAATTTTAAATGTAGTATTTTCTCATATTGATATTATATTACTCATACCTTCTCAGCTTTTTTTGTTCTCTGTATTTCATTATAAGCTTATTTATTCTTTGACAACTAAGATTTAACAACTAAGAGGATATATTTCTGAAGTACCTTGATATCTACTTGCTCTAGTATTTTGCCATTTCAATCATGTTATTATTTGCTATGTCTGAACTTTGGTCTACAGAGCAGTTAGGAGGATAGTAGAGCATCATAATTAAGGGGATCTTCTGTGACTTCACAATTCCTAAGTTAAAATATTGGCAACACTACCGCCTTGAGTTCCTTAGGGTGTTGCTTTTCCAGCCAGAACCCTCTGTGGCCAGTGGCGCCTTGACCTGACTTATTCCTGGGCCCACTGGACTTGTTCTGCCCCGTCAGCCTGGCAGGCTGTGCTTGGCTCGCACTGCCGGCCAGGATCCCACACCTGTGCAGGGTAAGACAGACACAAAGCGGCAGCAAGGGGTATGTGAGCAATTGAGCATGGGGTCTAGCCACTGTGCACAGCCAGGCCTGCTGGCTGCTGCAGCGGGGTGGGCAGCTCCAGGTGCTGGCACAGAAGTCGGCTCTTTGTGAGGCTGTAGCTGAATCAGATGTACCACAAGCAGCTTCCACTGTGGGCTTCTGTGTCTGGACAAGGGGAATGCAGTGGCACCCAGAAGCTTTGAGACGCCAGGCACCACAGAGCCCCAAAGAGGGTGTCACAGCCCTGGCTCCGGGAGTCCCTAGGTCTGGAGTCCCCAAAGGGCTTCTTCAGCTCTTCTCTCCTTTTTATTGCCCACAACATGGTGTGGCAGGGGGGCGTTTCAGCCCTGTTTGTGTTAACGACTCTTTCGATCCCACCATTCAGTGGGTCCTGACTTCTTGTCCTGAATCATAAAAAAAATGAGGTATGCGGACAACTGGAGGATGAGCAAGGTGGAGAGGGGCTTTGCTGAGAAACAGAACAGCTCAGAGGAGACTCCCAGTGGGTTGCTCCTTTCTGCAGAAAGGTCATCCTGAGTATCCAGCTCTCAGCAGAGAGGAGACCGCTCATTGGTCCATGGACGGCCATAGGCAGACCCAAAATTAGCACCATAAGTCCTCACTCTGGGCAGCAGACTCCAGCTGGAACTGTCAGCCTGGCCCCCAGGCTTCAGGCCATCTATGCCTTGAAGGTGGGGCTTTACCTGGGAAGAACCTCTTTCCACCCAAGGGCCTGTCTGCCTCCTTCCACTATCAACATGCCATCCATAGTGCCCAGGCTGTTTATGCTGAGGGGTGCCACGGGCCCATGCTGAGCTGCTCTCAGAGGCCCCTCAGCCTCCTTCCTGTGCTTGTTGGTGCCCAAAGTCTGGAGGAGGCTGATGCAGCAGGGGGCTGGTGTGTCAGTGCTGCCCAGGTACATGCACACTTGGTTGAGGTGCAACAGCACCCAGGCTTGGTCACAACTTTGCTCCACCTCAGGGCAGGTGCTGAACTGGGGAGAGGCCAGAGAGCAGGAGCAGGTACTTTCAAGCCTGTGGTGGCAAGGAGCTTCCTAGGCCCCCATGAGTGCAGCGATGCTGAATCCAGAGCCACAGCTGGGCGGCTGCAGCTGTGCCAGGGAGCACGGGCTTCTGCCCAGTCAACTTGGGGGTGGGGGGGAGCCGGCGAGGCTCTCACCTGCTCCTGGCTCCCACCAGTTCTGCAGAGCACGCATCCCCAGTCATGCCCCCCACCTGCAGTCAGTGTCCAGACAGCAGCTGCTCCACACTCGTGGCACTTCCATCACTACTCACTAGCAATATGACTAATGCCAATTATATTGAATATAACAAATTTCATTTTTTTCCTTTTATCAGTGGATGAAATAACTACCTCATTAATGTGAGGATTAAATGAGAAAATGGATATTAAATTCTTCACCAGAAACTTACTACAAAATCTTGTGGCTCTCTACAAATAAAACAAAATTACTGCCTTTATGAATCTTAAACTCAGGAAGATATATAGTAAATAAGTTAATAAATAAATGTGACCAGGTATGGTGGCTCATGCCTTTAGTCTTACCACTTTTGGAGGCAGAGGTGGAAGATCACTTGAGCCCAGGACTTAAAGACCAGCCTGCACAATACCAGGGGTACTCCGTCTCTATGAAATTTTTTAAAAAAGAAACATGTCCAATTGTGGTGGTATACACTTGTAGTCCCAGCTCTTCAGGAAGCTGAGGGTAAGAGGATTGCTTGAACCTGGAAAGTTGAGATTACACCACTGCACTGTAGCCTGGGTAACAGAATTGAGATCCTGCCTCAAATAATAATAATAAAAATAAATAAATAGATAAATATAAAGTATATAGTATTATAGATGACATAAGAGCTAAAGAGAAAAAGTAAATTATTTAGTGTATATTATAGTATATATTTTAAATAAAGCATGGAAGATTGGAGAATGGAAGTACCAATGGAAAAGGGAATTTCTCTTTCTGTAATATACTTTATTTTTTCCAGATTGGCATCTTTCACTTAGTAATGTGTATTCAGATTTCCTCCATGTCTCCTTATGGCTTGAGAGCTCATTTCTTTTTAGTGCTGAATGATACATTACCTGGATGTCCTACAGTTTGTTTATCCATCTCCCTACCTAAGGACATCTTGGTTGCCTCCAAGTTTTGACAATTATGAATAAAGTTGCTGTAAACATCCATGTGCAGGTTTTTGTGTGGATGTACATTTTCAGTTTGTTTGGATAAGTAACAAGGAGTGTGACTGTTGGATTGCATGGTGAAGGTATGTTTAGTTTTGTAAGAAGTTGCTAAAGGGTATTCCCAAGTAGCTGTGCCATTTTGTATTCGCAGTAGCAATGAAAGAGAGTTCCTGTTGCTCCACATGCTTGCCAGCATTTGGTGTTGTCAGGAATGCGGATTTTGGCTATTTTATTTTTTTTATTTTAATATTTAGTTTTTGAGACAGTCTTGCTCTGTTGCCCAGACTGGAGGGTGGCTCACTGCAGCCTTGACTTCCTGGATTTAAGAGATCCTCGCTCTTTAACCTCCTGAGTAGCTGGAATTACCGGTGCACTCCAGCACACTAGGCTATTATTTTTCTTTTTTTCTGTTTATTATTATTATTATTTTATTGTACTTTGGGCTCTGGGGTACCTGTGCACATCCTGCTTCCCGCAGGATTGTTGCTTAAGTACGTACATGCCATATCCTCCCCTCCCCCGGCCACCTGTCGCCTACATCAGGCATTTCTCCTGGTGTTTTTCTCCCTATCCACCCTGTCCCCAACTGTCCCTCCCCTCCCCTTCTCTCCCCCTATCCACCTAGCCCATTGAGTGTTGTTCCCTTCCCTGTGTCCAAATGTTCTCATTGTTCATCACCCACCTATGAGTGAAAACGTGGTGTTTGGTTCTCTTCTTGTGTCAGTTTGCTGAGAATGATGGTTTCTAGATTCATCCATGTTCCTACAAAGGACATGAACTCGTCATTTTTTATGGCTGCATAGTATTCCATGGTGTAGATGTGCCACATTTTCTTTGTCCAGTCTATCATTCATGGGCATTTGGGTTGGTTCCAGGTCTTTGCTATCATGAACAGCGCCACAGTCAACATAGGTGTGCCTGTATCTTTATAATAGAATGATTTATAATCCTTTGGGTATAAACCCAGTAATGAGATTGCTGGGTCAAATGGAATTTCTATTTCTAGATCCTTGAGGAATCACCACACTATCTGTGAAAGCTATCCTCTTAAGCCGAGTCACTCTCATGTGGAGCCACAGGAGCAATCAGGTCCATGTTTGGGGAGGCAAAAAACCTGAAAAAAATATCACAAAAGGGCAGTCGTGATGCTGCATATCTTGTGATCAGATCACACCTTAGCTCCTCCCCCTAGCCTGATGATATTTCATTAGATTTACAAAGGTGGTTGAGATTTTAGGGAGGCCTATTATCATTTAAAACTAAATGTCATATTGGCTGGTTGCAGTGGCTCATGCCTGTAATCCTAACACTTTGGAAAGCCAAGGTGGGAGGATTGCTTATATCCAGCAGTCTGACACAAGCCTGGGCAATAGAGAGAGACCTCAGCTCTACAAAAACAATAAAATAAAATTAAACTAAACTAAATGTCTCTCAAAGTTAGCTTAGCCTAAGCTCAGGAATGATGAAGGGAAAGACAAGAGTTGGGGTGGGTTAAATCAGATCTCTTTTACTGTCATAATTTTCTCACTGATATAATTTGCAAGGGTAGTTTTAATCCCGGCTTTGGATTCCATAGCACCTTACTCTTAAGGTATTGGCTATAGTGATGGAAAAAGGCTGATGATCATTCTAGCTTCTTCCTGCTGGCAAAATGCATAGTCGTGGGATGAGGTGGGTTATTCACAAGGGAAATAAAAATAAAACCACTTTGCAGCTGTCTGCATGTACTCAGGGAGCACCCTGTTAGTGTTCCTAGGCTAATTTGACAAAGATGTTAATATTCTCACCAACAGTTTTAGCACAGCACTTAAATGAACTGAAGACTAGTCCTGAAACTAGATCAGTTCAGTTAAAGAGCCATTTCCCGTATCAGGGTATGGCATCTCACATGGTTTAGGCTTCTGTCTGTGATGAAGGCAAATTGATTTTTAATAAGAGGCATTTCTATAGAGACAGAAGAAAAATGAACTTTAATGTTGGGCACAATGTATCCAGATGTTAGACTCAAAGAACCTTTAGTTACAGAAAAGAAAGGAACTGGCAATCTGATATATTCTCACCTGTATAACAAGGAATAAACTTCAGCTTGCAGGGCTCAGGAAATAGGTAGTAGCAATTTCATTGAGTCCATGTCAGAAAAAAATGAAAGAAAAATTTAAAAGCATTAGTTTGGAACTTGTAGCCCAGACAGAATTCAGAATTCAGTTCAAATTTCAGAAAATAATGAAAACTGTAAAACAACGAACAAGACTAGAATCTAACAAAAGATTTATTATAGTATTTTTCTGAAACATAATTTTTCTCCCTTTAGTCCCTGGTTTTACTAAGGCAAATCATAGTAGGACAAACTTACTTGCAAAATAAGTGTTAGTCTTATTATACCTGACCTGAATATTTGCTTGAAGTCATAAAAAAAAGTATTTGACATGTAAGCTACTTTTAAAAATGGCTTTGCTGGAACTTAAAGGAATCTCAGATTAGACTTTTTAAAGCAATGAGCCCTGCAATGAATTTAATTATGCTTACAAATATTTGTATAAATTGGGTGTGTTCCTCACCTTGAGGTCTCAAGATACTTAGGGTTCATAGGCCTGTCAGAAAGTTACATTCCTTACATTGGCTCCATAAATCAACTTTCATTCCTTAAAGCAGTCTGATAGTATGCCACTCCAGTCAAAGCCTAGGTAAAGTTAACTAGTGTTTCCAATGGTATCTTGTTACAAAAGAAAGCAAATTCTTAATGAATTTATGCAAATAACTATACTGTCATAAATTAAGTATACTTACAAATAGATTTCAAAATCTGGAGAAATCAGAGAGAAAGAAATATGCTCCATATTTTGCTCACAGAAATGTATTTTACCCATTTTTTTAAGGTGGTAAAGAGCTCAAAAGAGTAAAGGTTTTCTGGACCCTGAAAAACAAACACAAAAATTAGCAATGTTTCAAACAAAAAGTCGTAAAAGGATTTTATTGGCTTTTCATGCTTTCAATCCAGGTAATTAACTCCTGTTCTGCTTGATATTTATAAATTTTTCAGTTCCCCATGAGAGTCCTGGGAGGTTTTTTTTTTTTTAATTCTGTTCTAACATTGCAATCTTCAAAGTCATCAGAAACCTGCCTTCAAAGGACCTGTCAGAGTCCTAAAGCTGATTATAAACGTGTCTCTTGGAAAGGACAAAAGTAAAACAACTGTGTATGACAAACTCTGAGAACAGCAATGATTAAAGTATGGTCATCTCTGTGGCACACAATAATTTAATATAACAATTATAATTATTACTGATAACATGTATTGAGACATATCAGAATTACAGAAATCTCATGCAATTTTAGAACACACACCAATAACATATTTATAGAAGTACAGCCCAAAGGAAGTCAAACACTATTTTATACTCTACATTGCTTCCTGTGTGATTTTAATATACCAAATAAGCCAAATATGTCTCTTTTGGACTTTAGGATATCTAATATCTAAAAGACTAACCAGATGTGTTTTTTTAAAAAGCTTAATTTAATATTTTACTTTGGAAAATTTGTCAAATATCAAAGTTTTCAACACTTTATATTACAAAATAAAATCTCAGGTTACTTTATGTATTGATAGAGGGGAGACTCAGCTTTCCAAACAGGGTCCAATAAAGACAGCGTGATGCAAACTGAATCTGTCACCTTTCTCTGCTCTCCTTTTTTTCCTGTCATGTATTCAAAGAGTAAACAAAAATCTTTTATTATCTTTGAATATTACACAAAAGTCTTGTTCAAAAGAGAAAGTCAAGTTTTACCTTGACATTAGTAGTAATATTACTTTCTTTACACGCCTTGTAGGTAAAACTGTTTCTTCAGTAGTCTCAAGTACATGTTACAATGTTAACTTTCAGCAACTTTTATTTTGGGTGAGGAACCTTGTAAGTAAGCAATTTTGATCATGTATCAAATTGCAGAACCCAGAACAAGAATAGAATTGTGATGTCTGACTCTTCTCAATCTAGTTTAGCATATCTGGCTAACTCTACATGTCCCCAGACCTTACCTAGAATATACGACTGAACAACAGACAAATCAAACAATTAGCAAAAAGTGATAGAAGTAGTTTATGGCCTTAAAAAAATATAGCAAAAACAGTATTCAACCTGCCTGTTTCGACGAAATGTCTAAATGTTGAAGACATTTTTATTTTACTTTACCAATAATCTTTAAACTATCTTTACAATAGCAAAGACCTGGAACCAACCCAAATGCCCATCGATGATAGACTAGACAGGGAAAATGTGGCACATATACACCATGGAATATTATGCAGCCATCAAAAACGATGAGTTCGTGTCCTTTGTAGGGACATGGATGAACCTGGAAACCATCATTCCCAGCAAACTGACACAAGAACAGAAAATCAAACACCACATGTTCTCATTCATAGGTGGGTGTTGAACAATGAGAACACATAGACACAGGGAGGGGAGCATGACACCCTGGGGTCTGTCAGGGGGAAATAGGAGAGGGACTGCAGGGGGTGGGGAGTTGGGGAGAGATAGCATGGGGAGAAATGCCAGATATAGGTGATGGGGAGGAAGGCAGCAAATCACACTGCCATGTGTGTACCTATGCAAGAACCTTGCATATTCTTCACATGTACCCCAAAACCTAAAATGCAATTTAAAAAAAAAAAGAAACTTAAAAAGTTAAAAAAAAAAAAGATTATTAGAGTCACATGACTTACAGGCATGAAAGTTTCTAATTTTTTCTGACAACATGTTTTGAGTTATTTTTCTTTAAGCCAATTGATTACAGCTCTTTCATATAAACATCACATACAACACATATAGAAACAGACAGAAACACATCTGGTAGTGTGATAAAAAAAAGATTAGTTATAAGAGAAAAGAGGAATAAGCAGGAGAAAGCTGAGAATCAAGACAGAATTTCATTAACTGAAAAGCTTGTACAGGGAAAGCGGGGCCTTTAGAACAATATCTGTAAAGGTAACATCCTAGGTGAAATAAATAAGCCTTAACTAATGCTACGACTTAACCACAGATGCACAGAATATCTTCAAAGAGATAATAAGCAATTTTTTTCAACATCTAGAATCTCCCCAGAGGTAGTTCCAAAATCAGAAGCTGTTCATGAAAGGAAAAAGAAACAAGAAATGGCAAAAGTCCCAAAAGTATCAGTCCACAAAAGATCACTTCCAAAGTTGGGAATCGAATCCAGGCCACCATTGTGAAAGGACAGCCTTAGCAACTGACCTGTAGAATACAGTGGCTGCAATTCCCTTCCCAGAAGGAGTCTAGAGCATTTCAAGCTTGCAAAGGATTTACCCTGCTCAAGAGAACCTTCTGAGTCCAGCCATGTTATTATTATGCATCCCTCTTTTAATTCAACCTTTTTTAATTGTTAAGAATAAGAGAGTTCTAAAATCCCTCTTCTTTCACTGCTGTACTTAGTCCAACAGTGACGCAATCCTAAAGCCTGTAAAAGTCTACATAGCGTTTTCCAGGTTTTTACCATAAAAGCATAGGTATTTCCCAGGTTTTTACCATATAAGCATAAGGTATTTCCAGAAAGGAGATAGAGGAGGTATCTCTATGATCCCCAAGAATTTACTACCAGAAATGGGCTTAAGATAGCAGAAGATGACAAAAACCCCATAAGGGCAATACTTACCGAAGAGCTTGATATGTTTGGGATGAAGACTGTGCTGACTCCTCTCAGACTCCCATTCCTTTCAACTGGCCTCCTGACATGAGCTCCAAAATTTCTGCCTTCTGGATGGTGGAGGCCAAGAGATCATACCCTCTCATGGTCACGAAGTCATGTTCTCAAGGGCATAAAGCAAGATGAGAGGGTACCCTCATTCGGTTTTCATTTGAGACCTGCAGCAAAGTTTGTAACCGATCAGTCTGCCAAGATGGATTGAATAGCAGACTTATAGAGATCCTAAAGCCACATTTCATACTGTGTTACCCCTCTTTATGACAGAACAACACAAAAATACAAATTCATAGCACAAAGTACATCAAATTTGCTACAGCCTAAGATGAGCCTCACAAATCCTTTTTTCTATTAATCAAAACCTTGCAGAGAAGACAGCAAATTTTACCACTTATTCAACTGGTTTGTACAGGGAGAGAGAGACCAGAAGCCTGACTGATAAAAAATTCTAACCCTTTTGCCAGCATGCCAGGTTTATGGATTCCCTTTCCCTGAGCAGCTCTGGTGATCCTATTTGTCTTACCATAGCTTTGGGGCCAAAGCTTCAATACGAAGGAAAATCACTTTATTCTGTTTCATAAAACCATAGGAAAAACCTTTTAATTTTTTATTTTACCACCCAATGGACAGCTTGCGGGAACCAAATTAATATTCTCCATTCCAGCTGAACAAAATATACATAACAAAACAGACATAAGGTTTCTCTGAGTTAGGCCTATTGAACTTCATCAGTAATTCTTTCAGAGATCCATTCCACATGTAAAAACACACACCACAAAGATTAAAAAAAAAAGGGGGGGGGGAGGGCTTTCAAACCAAGGACTTAACCAAGAATTTCCAAGAGTATTCTTCTAAATTATCTTCCTATTCTCCATCTGATAAATCTGCTTAAGATCTCCCCAGTTAAGGAGAGACCTCCTGAACCAAGATGCTTCCTAGTGTTTAGGGAGAGTTAATCAAGACCCCCAAAGGAGCTGAATGAATCAGGAGAAGGAAGGTGTTGGTAGCTTCTAGAATACCCACCAGACCAGTTTAAAGTTGTCTTAGATGGCCTTTAGTTAAATATGTAGCTGTGAGAGCTCATCTCCAGGTTTGTCACACTGGTGTTGGGCTGAAAAATCACAAGCAGGTGTGATGGTGAGTCCCTAACAAGCCAATAAATTTAATTGCTTACTTTTCACTTATAAATAGTGAAAATTTTATTTTCACCTGTAAATGGTGGTTTCATAAACAAGCAACCGACAGTTTCTTCCTGACTGCTGCATGAATAAAGACCATAGCATTGCAGTAAAGAAACAGTTTAAGTGATGCAAGGCCAGCTGTACCACATGGGTAACAGAGTTATTACTCAAACCAATTTCATCTCAGGCTCATAGGTTATGGGTTTTTCAAAGGCAGTGGTGGGGAGGGGAGCGGGTAACGGGTGCTTAGTTTCAATAGGAACTCAATCCAAAAGCCAGATAATGGGTGATTGCTGCTAACTGGTTGGGGCAGATATGAAATCATAGGGGATGGAAGCTGTCCTCTTGAGCTCAGTCACTCCCAGGTGGAGCCACAGGAACAATCAGGTGGAGCCGTGGGGGTCAGGCTTACAAAACACCCAAAAAGATAACTCGAAAGGCTGATCTACAGTAGTGAAGTTGTATGTCTAGTGACCAGTGTACATGTTAGCTCCTCCTAGCCTGATAACCTTTCATTAGCTTTCCAAAGGTGGCTGAGTTTTGGGGGAGGCCTATCATCATTTAAATTATAAACGAAATGTCTTCTAAAGTTAGCTTAACCTAAGCCCAGGAACAATTAAGAGAAAGGCAAGATGGAGTGTGGGTTAAATCAGATCTCTTTTACTGTCATAATTTTCTCACTGATATAATTTGCAAAGGCAGTTTCAGAAGCAAAGGGAAGAGTAATCTATGCAAAAATTATGGTGGCTTGGATAAGGGTGGTAGAGTAGGAGGTACTGAGAACTGCTGAAATTTTGGATATGTTGAGAGGTTACAACTGGATTTGCTAAAATATGGAATGTAGGTGACAGGGAGAAATCAAGGATGACTCCACAGTTGTTGGCTTAAGACTTGAAACATTAAATTATTATTAACTAGAATGGGGAAATCTTCAAAAGGACTAGGTTTTGCAGATGTCAAGTTCGAAATGCTGATAAACTTCCATGTAGAATTCCTGAGTAGCTAACCAAATAGATGACTGGCCTTGTGATAGATTTAAGATTAATCATCACATAAACACAGTGTATATTCATGAGATTATATAACTTTTTTAAGGGAGTGGGTGTAGATAAAAGAGTAAAATGTTGAATCCTAAAGTGATTTAATATTTAGTGGTCTTAATATGGAAGCTACCACACTTGTTATGACTCAGTAGATGGTAGGACATTTGAATGTATCCATTATATGTATATTTTTTAATTAGAAACAAGTAACGCTACTAAAAATGTATTTAATATTTGGAGAATTCTTTATAGATCCACAAAGTCCAGGGCTGAAGAAGTTGCTCAGAAATGTAATTAGGCACTCTGAATCTTTTTTCTTTTCATCCATCATCATTTGTCCTTATGTTTGCCTCTTCATGGATACAAAGTAACGACTGCAATCCCAGCAATCCCAGGTGTTTTCACAATACAGATAGGAAGAAGCAAGTATAGAAAAGGGGCAAAGAAAAGAAGAGTCAAGCCAGTTAAGTCAGTTTCTTTTAAAAACGTTTCCTGGAAAGGTTACCCAGAGATTTCTGTAGTTTCTGAAAGAATAGCTGCAAGAGTCTGGAAATGTACTTTAGTGTTTCATATTCTAAAGCAGGGGTTCGCATACATTCAAGGCAAAGGTCAAACAGTGCTGAGACTTTGGACTATGTGACCTTTGTCCTAGCTACTCAACTCTGCCATTGTAGCAGGAAAACAGCCATAGACAATATGTAAATGAATGAGTGTGGCTGTGCTTTAATAAACTTTATTTACAGAAATAGGAAGGACTCCAATTTGATCTGTGGGTTTTAGTTTGCTGAACCCTGCTCTACAGGAGTGTGAGAAATGGGAAAAGGGCCAGTGTGTGGCTTTGAGGGCATGTATTTTATAATTATAATTATAATATGTATGTGCTAGGAAGTTACTATTGAGTAAGGCTGATTATCTTCATAAACGCTAGAGGGAGAAGCGCTGAATAATGGACAGAAATTGTAGATTCTGGTTCAGCTTCACCACTTAATACCATTGTGAACTTGGGCAAGTCACTTATTCTCCCAATGCCAAGTTTTCTCATCCATAAAATGGAGACATTAAAACCTGCCTCGCCTGCCTCTACAGATTAGTGGGAGAATTAAATGAAATAATGTGAAATAAAATGAAAATGCTTTGAAAACTCTCTGGTATTCACAACTATGTGGCACTTCAGACTTGGCACAAAATGTGTTCTGTAAAATACACTGAGCTTTTCTTTCCTCTTTTTTAAAGTGTCTTTTCATATAATTACAAAATGAAATATAACACACCGCAGGAAGGTAGTTACTTTTGTAGCCTAACCCTGCTGAGACAAGTGATGAGAGGAAAGTGAACTTGGTTGTGAATTACTAGAAGATCTAAGTGAGAAAGGATTAGATATACAAAAGTCAGAAAAATAAAGCTTACTATGGATAGTTCATAGAAAACACAGTCCTAACAATGCAGTGATCACATTGGGGAAGCAGGAGAAATACATTGTATAGTATGTTTAGATGAGCCGAACTTTTCGACTTCCCATTTACTATTAGCATACTATTTAATGACTTTCTGTAGATAGACATATTTTCTTTGTACCACTGAGGCTTTCATTTTGTTACACAAGCCACATGGAACATGAATTCAAGGGCCCTCAATTATGGTCATCAATTTATCCCTATTTATTACTATACTCTGAAATTCGGGGCAAATTATTTAACTTATCTCGAACTCAATTTCTTCACTTATAGGACATGGAAGTTAAACTAGGTATCATAAGATAATCTTCTAGTTTTTCAATTCTTTGTTTCTACTTGAGAAAATATAACTTACCTAGTGTTATATATTACATTCTTATAGTCATCCAAGTAGCATAATAAGTTATTAAGGAATAACTAGTGCATTTGTAACATATTTCATCTGCTCAAAAACCACACAAACAGCAACACTGACCTTTCAATGGAAAATGAGAATGGCAGTTGATAAGCTAACCTGTAGTATAAAACTAAATTTGGAATATAATAGAGTGTGAATAATATACTCACATGCACCAAGGGAGCCCTTTATACTACAGAAAAAAAGAAAATTTAATATATATTTTATCTTTATAGAATTAGGAAGTACAAGTGCAGACTTCTTACATCCATATGTTGTCTAGTGGTAGAGTCCAGGCTCTGAAAAATTTTATTAGGTGTTGATTTTGAATTTTATTCTAATATTCACACTTCCAAAATGCATTAATTTGTTAATAGAAATGAGGAACATTCAACTGCCTATAGATGAAAGAGCGGAGAAAATCTGGTAGTACCTATAAAGCATCAAGATAAGACTATAAGTACAAAGCATGCAGTTGCTTTGCATTCAGCATTGTGACAGGCACTTCCATGGTTGACTTATAGCTCATTGTACCCACTTTTTATTGTTTCTATCCATAGAAATTCCGGAATTTTGGGTTTTTTTTTTTCAGTTAAAAGGGTTAGGCTCTGCAGCAAGTTTGAATCCCAACTCTATTACATAATGACTGTGTTACTTAAGATACATTATTTACCATAATCTTTCTGTCACTAAATTTCCTCATTTATAAAGTAGGAAGAAGTTGTAAGAGAATTAGAGTGGTGTAAGAACTAAACAGTGGCTGCCACATGGTAAGTATTCAGTGCTTTTAGCCACTAATTTAATTATAACATTTCTTTCCATTCATTATCCTCTTTTTTGCTCGAGAATGCCAACATCCACAATGATGGACTTTCTAAACTTTGACCTCACAGTTTCTTGAACACATACTAGTAAATTTTACTTATACTCCACTCAAATTATCCATAAGAACATTAGAACTGTTGATATGATCTTATTTGCATTTTTAAAAAATTTGCTCTCCCTCTATGGAAAGAAGACTTGCAGATTATAGACATGAAAGAGACAAATCAATAATGTCTGTTATAGTAAATCAGACTAGAGATGACAATGTTTGCACTTGTTCAGTCGTAATGAAGTTGTAGAGGAATGTCAGAGATCAGAATACATTTTTCAAGTAAAACTCACCTCCTGCTTGCCTCAAAGAGGGAAAACAAAAAAGGATTTTTTTGTCATTCATGTTAGGTGCCCATTATAGTCCAGGGGTTCTGGTGTATATGGCATCCTCATTCAAGGACCAAAGCAAACTTTACTTTTCACAGTAGCTGGAGGACATAAGACACTGGAGGATATCACAGTGGATTAAGTGCTTTGGTCTGGCAATGATGTGCATTCCTCCACCCACCAGGACTGAAACTCACCACCAAGCCGCACCCTCCAGACAGAATTCAGGAAGTGCAACATACCTTGTCTCCAGAATGTGGGCTGGAGAATGAGTATATTTTTTAACGGCAAAATAATGGTCACGTCTGTCTTCATTGTCACCAAGCATTTGGTTGATCCTCTTTTTTACAGGGATCTTCCAGTAACCACAGCAAATTAGAGGTTTGTGTGTGAAAATATTAACTAGTAGCCTATTTCTTAATAATTTAAATGAAAAAAAATCCTAATGAGTTATACATCAGTCAAATACTTACAACCAATATATTACTTTTTAAAATGCAGTGAAGAATATACATTATGCACTATTGTCTCAATATATAAATTGCTTACATCTTTGATTCCTAACTGCCAAATAATTAATAAGATTGTTAACAAGCAGCTCTTTTGCATTCAGTAACGTTTCTTCCATTAATATGGCTTTTCTCAATAATTTTATATTTTTTAATTAATTTCTTTATTGTTTGGAGGACTTATTTTACTATTTTAGACAAATACTATGGAAAATAAAAAGTAATGTGGGAATATGTTCAAAATAAGTACAAAGTCACAGAGAATATTTTAACTCACAGTGACACTGTGATGTGTTTCATGTAAGAATGTATTTCTTTTATCGCTACTCTAAGTTTTCGGAATATCTGCATATGATTTAGAAGTTCTGTGAAATGCAATTGTTATGCAACATGAAACGTTCATATACACTGTTTTTGTTAAAATACTGCTATTGAGTTTTGAAATATTTTTAGATAAATATTGGTCAACAACTTTACATTGAGGCTGGACACAGTGGCTCACACCTGTAATCCCAGCACTCTGGGAGGTCAAGGTGTGTGGATCATGAGGTCAGCAGTTCAAGACCAGCCTGGCCAAAATGGTGAAACCTCATCTCTACTAAAAATATAAAAATCAGCTGGATGTTGTGGTGGGTGCCTATAATCCCAGCTACTGAGGAGGCTGAGGCAGGGAATTCCTTGAACCTGGGAGGCAGAGGTTGCAGTGTGAGCTGAGATCATGTCACTGCACTCCAGCGTGGGCGACAGGGCAAAACCCCAAATCAAAAAAAAAAAAAAAAAAAAAAAAAGGAAGAAAAGAAACTTTACATTGAGAAGTATATAAGTTCTACTAAGAAGTTTGGATATAAAAAGCAGAAAAATGTTCTATCAAGAAAATGTTAATGGAGAAAACATTTGATAAGGTGCTACTGTTTACTTCTCCTGCTTTCCCAGGGAGGGAACACAAAGTCCCAAGCAATCATAGTATCTAACTAAAATCCAGAAATCTAGGTAATGTGATAGTCTCTACATGAAGTCTGGATGTGATTCCTACTGACCTAAGTGTCCATGATCACCTTTCCCCAAATATTCAATAGTGAACAGATGCAAGACAACCACAATGACCATTCTGATATGGGAAGAACAGGACATATGATAGTCATTGGTTAGCAGTAATTCTGAACTCCAGCTGTGTGAAATTTATGAGGTGCTTTTAAACTGGATGTGTATTCCTTGATTAGACCCTAATTTTACTTCCTGTGATTAGCAATACAGTACTGTACCCTGTTCTCCGTCATCCACGGGATTGACCTCTGGGAATCTTTTAACTTTCTATTATCTTTCTTGTCTTCACTAAAAGAGGGAATTTGAGAATTTGTCTTCTCTGGAGGCCATGCAGGATTTTTTTATAGCCTTATTTTATATCTTTAGAATATTGAGGTCATTTTATGTTTTGTTTTGTTTTGTTTTTGTCTAGAGATATGGGTTACTTAGTGGAACTATAGCCTCAGGAGGTTCATTGCCCTATGCGTAAGACAAATCAATATACCAAGACATCAGTTGCAGCAGAGAAACAGGTTTAATTGTAGGACTGCCAGACAAAGAGAGGAGGAAACCTAGAATCCGTCTTTTTGAGGAGTTAGAGTCTAGGGTTTTTAAAGATTTTGGAGTAGACTGATATGCAGAGATTGTTGATTGATTGAAAAGTGCAGGGTGCAGGCAGGAGACAGGGAGAAGAAGAAACTGTATTCCCATGCTGATTTGGTTCTCATACGGGGTTTTTGAACTGGTTTGCATTAGCTGTTCTGCTGGAATTCAGAATTCTTAAACAAAAGTCTTACGATTCGAACTTCAGAGATCCTACCTATAAAAACATTGGGCATGTAAATGATCAGTATCTAGTGACTTTGCCTTTTGATTACAAAGAAGTGGGTCAAATTGCAGCCTGATTAATACTTACTTGTAACTATATTTCTGTTCAGAATTCTTGTTAACCCTTTGAGGACATCCTCAGAACAACCCTCTTAAAGATTCAAGTCTTTAAGAGGGTTAAAGATTTGATACACATAAACATTGTGTATGTGTGTGTGTGTGATTCCAGTAATTTCTGGTTATCATACCTACTCTTCTTTTAATGATATGACTCTCCCTTTAGATTTAATTATGTCTACCTTGATCCTGCCAGGATTCTGTAGAACAGCCTCATTATCACTCTCATTTCCTTGCACTATTTGTTCAACTGAAAGGATTGACTGAGCATCATCTTAACTGCTGTATAGTTTTAACAGTGAGTGTGATAGTCACACGCCACACCCTTGACTTTACTGTGAATCTGAGTTCTGATTAACCTTTGCTGGTCAAATTATTTCTCAATTTTGTTTTCTACTGTTTGTGGTTAAAAAAGTATGTTTCAACCCTACACGCCCCTAAAATTCTAAACAGTGCCATCATATTTTTACATAAAAACCATTGAATTATTTTTCAAGCTCAGTTCTTTCCTATAGTACCATTACAAATGCAACTGTCAGAAACTCTCCTTGCTGTTAGTATAAACTTGTTCAACTTTTGAACAAAAGCTGTAGGTTCACTGGGATATTTTCTTGTTTTTCACGGTATCACAAGTGACAGTTTTATGTTTAACTGGATAAAAATTGCCATTCTTGCAGTCTTCAGTAAGAGTTACCTTTCTGTTTATTGCCCAGCCTTAAAGTAAATACTATGCATTTTATTGTCATTGTTACAGTAGCACCAATTTCAGGTAATCGATGTTTATATGAAAATAAACTGGGAAAGGGAAGGGAAAGGAAGGGGAGGGGAGGGAAGAAAAGGGAAGGGAAGGGAAAAAGAAAAAGAGAAAAGATGGCAGTCTGGAAGAAAGAAAAGAAAGCCTGAAATGTATTGACTATTAACAAGAAGGGTTTTTTTTGTTTTTGTTTTGTTTTGTTTTACATAATATGCCCATTGCCAGTGAGCTGGGGGCTCTCTGTTCTTATGAGTCCATACAATACATAAAACACTGCCTAGCACACACATAGGCAATATATATCTACGATCATTATTATTATTATTATTGATTACAAATTTGAGGCTGGGATATTTGTTACTATATTTGTTCTTTTGTAAATTAGTCATTTCTCACTTTTGACCCCCTTACTCCATCCCTGTTCTGTATTCTAATCTACTCCTTCATTGGTTCATGGCTTGCTTTAGGTGCACAAATACAATTGATTTCAATGGTCAGAGGAGCTTTAATTTTAAAAATTGTGTTTGTTTAACACAGATTCAGTTATACAGGGAGTGGATTAAGGTTTAGTTTATTCATTGTATCTATCTCAATATAGATTCTCACCCTTATCAAAGGGGTAATTAATGTGAGTTCCACAGTACATCATCTAGCCTTTTGGACATTCTAGACTTTCCAGTGATATGAGATTACTAAATGCCCATAAAAGATAACAACAATAACAACAACAAGAAAACAAGGACTATGATTTTGGCCTTAGAATTCAATCAAACTCTAGGTAGTGGCTCTGTTTTAGCTCCTAAATATGGCAAGGTCTGAGCCAGAAGTGAATTTCATGAACTATGTGACTTAATGAACAACAAATACAAGAAACAAATAATCACTGTGAGACTTCAGACCTCAACAGTCTCCCAGGACTGAACAGTCTGACTATAAGTGCTTTGTATCCTGGCTTAGGAGGTTCAAAATGTGTACAGGAGATACTTGTGGAACTTCTTAGGAACGAAGAGACTGCATCACTACACAGGCTTCGGTGATTGAGACCATGATTGCTACCTGGAAGCTGCTATCTGGAAGCTAAATTTTAAAAATCTGCAATTAAAGGAAGAAAAGGAACAATTTCAGAACATCCACAAGAAAGTTCAATAAATGTAAAGTAGTTTTGGTAACTAAAAAATATTACATTTGCAAATGATTATTGCAATGTAGAATTCTAAGAGCAATTTTAGATAGACAATTGTTACATTTAACTTCAGGGACTACATTAAGAACCTTTTTTGAGAAATTTGTCTTGGTTAATGGCTTCAGAGCTAAATGGAAATCATTGTCAGTGTAATTTCAAATTTAAAACAAAACAAAATAGTTGGATTTCAACTAATGACGCAAGTTCTGAATTTGCATATAAGCAATCGTGTTTAATTTTCAGAAACTTAAACTTTTAAAGTTTCATTTAATCAGTAAACATAAAAATAGAAAATATGTATGTTATAATTATATGAGAATATTTTACAACCTCTTTTTGCCTAAAATATGTATTATATTAACATTTTCACACCAGAGCTTTCCTTTTGTTCACTGAGAAAATACACAAAATTAACATGTTTTTGTTGCTCATATTGGAAGGATCTAAAAAGAAGCAAATGAAAGCTGGAAAAATTGTAATTGTCTGAATCCTCCATTATGCCTGCATTAGTTTTCTATTGCTATAATAACAAATTGCCACAAACTTAGTGAAATAAAACAACACAAATTGATTATCTTGCTGTTTCCGGAGGTTAGAAATTGGTGATTTTAGCTAGTTTCTCTGCTCCCAGTCTCCCCAGGAAGTAGTTGAGATGTTGACAGAGTACCATGCCTTTTGGGGGAATATAAGATCATCTATGTCCTTGCTCACTCAGATGGCTGGCAGAATTCAGTGCATTTTGATTTTGAGATTGAAGTCCCTATTTTTCTCCTGACCATTGGCTGGAGGTCTTAGCCTCCAGAGGTGGCCCACTTTCCTTGCCTGACAGGCCTCTTCCTCTAGGTTGAAATTTCCTCAGCGTTTGAATTTCTCCTCTCCCTCCTTTTTCCAGAGTATCTGTATCATTCAGGGCTCAGTAGAGGAATAAAACTAATAGGATAGATGTATATATAAAGGGGAGTTTATTAAGGAGAATTGATTGACATGATCACAAGGTGAAGTCCCACAATAGGCTGTCTGCCAGCTGAGGAGCAAGAAAGCCAGTCCAAGTCCCAAAACGTGAAAAGTAGGGAAGCCAGCAGTGCAGTCTTTAGTCTGTGGCCGAAGGCCCAAGAGCCCCTGACATACCACTGGCATTAAGTCCAAGAGTCCAAAAGCTGAAGAACTTGGAGTCCGATGTTCGAGAGCAGGAACCATTCACCACAGAAGAAAGATGGAGGCGGGATGACTCCGAATCTGCTCTTCTGTCTTCTCCTGCCTGCTTTATTCTAGTCGTGCTGGCAGCTGATTAGTTGATGCCCACCCAGATTGAGGGTGGGTCTGCCTCTCCCAGTCCACTGACTCAAATGTTAATCTCCTTTGGCAACACCCTCACAGACTCTCCCAGGAACAACATTTTGTATCCTTTGATCCAATCAAGTTGACCTCAGTATTAGCCATAACAGCATCTTTCTGAATTCAGCTAAAAAAGGCTCTCCTCTTTTAAGGGTTAGAGTGATTAGACTGAAACTGTGGAGATAAGCCAGGATAGTCCCCTCATCATACCCTTCATCACCTCTGCAAAGTTTTTTAGCATGTAAGCTGACATATTCGTAGGTGTAATATCAGGGGTGTGAAGATTAAGGAGAAGAAACTGTGAATCACACTAAGTCATTTTTTAATAGAGGGTTTAATGTAAACATTACATTCTCATACTGATATCAGTGGAACTTTTTTGCTTTTGTATAAGTTTGAAATTTCTATATAGCCCACACATGTGTCTCTTCTAAGTCTAATATCATTATTTTAGAAAAGATTTTCTCAAATTCTTGAACTGTAATATGAGATAATGAATTAAATTGTAATGTCTACTTTAATTGCTGTTTGAGGATATCTGTCTGTCTGATTATCTATCCATCAATCTATCATATACTTATCTGTAGTTAACAATTTAGGAATATTATGCATGAATTCCTGAAAGCAGAACATTCTTCATGTGATAACTCCCTTGCTTCCCAGTCAACATGAGTCTATGTTCAAGAGAGGTAAACTATGCTAGGTTATACCAGAGAGAGAGAGAGAGAGAGAGAATACCAATTCTCTCCTGTCTCACTCTATTCCAAAAGTAAACATTATGCACAATTTATGACTCATTGGATGTCTACTGCATGTTAGACACCATCTAAAAAATGTACATAGATTACTTTTAATTCACAAAATAGTTATGGTTTATTTAACAATGATTCAAATGTACAGACTCAAGACCCTGAACTGAACTGATTAAATGGCAAATACAGGCTAAATTGAATATCTATTTGTCACAAAAACCTATTATCTCTTCAATTATTTTTTTCAAAAAGCTTTTGCTGAATGCCTATTATGTATTAAACTTTCTCCTAGGCACAACAATACTATACTAAAAATCTGAAAGTATAAATTCATAGAAGTTATGCCTTTCAGCTGTACTTTAAAGATAAATTAATTTTAAACATTTTTTTTAAAAATTACCCAAATTATTTTGAGCTGAAGACACCTGAAATATCTGCAGTAAATTTTAACGTAGTTTATTTCAAGGGATAAACATTCGTTTTCTATAGGTGGTTTAAAAATTAAGGCAAATGATTTTCAAATAATAATATATGTGCAAAGTGATTTTCATGTTAGTTCCTCCTGGTTGATGACCTCGCTGTCCCTTGCTTTCTAACAAGTTCCTACGAGAAAGGGAGATTGAGAAAATTACAGCCAAGTCTTTGGAGGTTATACGGCAGGACATTGTACATCAGCTGCATCGGCTTGTATGCCCAGAGCTCAGACTCTTTCTTTCCTCCCAATTCTCTAATTAGAAGTAAGGTCTACTGCTTGCCTGTCCATATCTCAAATTAAAGTATTTGAAAAGGAGGATGGCCAGGTGCAGTGGCTCAGGCCTACAATCTCAGCAGTTTGGGAGTCTGAGGTGGGAGAATCACCTGAGCCCAGGGTTTTGAGACCAGCCTGGGCAATGTAGACAGGTCTCACCTGTATGAATAATTTAAAAATTAGCTGGGTGGTGGTGTGCATGCCTATAGTTCCAGTTACTTTGAAGGGTGATGTGGGAGGACCACTTGAACGGGAGGTTGAGGCTGCAGTTAGCTGTAGCTGCCCCACTGCATTCCTGCCTGGGTGACTGAGAGATACGATTTCAATACCAGAAAATGAGTCTGGGCACAGTGGCTCACTTTGGGAGGCTGAGGAGGGCAGATCAAGATGTCAGGAGTTCGAGACCAGCCTGGCCAATGTGGTGAAACCCCATCTTTAATTAAAAATACAAAAATAAACTGGGCATGTTGGTGCATACCTGTAGTCCCAGTCACTTTGGAGGCTGAGGTAGGAGAATCACTGGAACCCAGGAGGCGGAGGTTGCAGTGAACCAAGATCACACAACTGCACTCCAGCCTGGGTAACAGTGTGAGAACTCATCTCAAAAAAAAAAAAAAAAAGGAGAAAAGAGAAAAAAAAAAACAACAGAAAAAAAGTAGAAAGATTATTCCTATGTTCCTATGTAGTAAGAAATATTCATTAAAAATGTGATCTCACTCTTGATTAATTTAAAAAATGCAACAATCTTAACAATCATATTCTGCTTTGAATATGATTTGAAGTACATTTTTTTCCAATGCAATAACTCAAACCAGTTGTCCTACACATTTGTCCTTATTATTCCAAGGAAAAATAATTAACAAATATTAATTATAAAACCCATAAAACTATTGTATAGTTTCAAATAAGATCTATAAAACTTTTGTATAGATCCAAATAAGAAAAATTATACAAAGTACATACCACAAATAAATAATGTGTAAAGGAATGTAGCTACTACTATTATTTTAATAATAATAATATAGTCATAATGGAAAACATGTCGAAGGAAATTGGATTAATAGCAGAAGTAATTTTGAAATCTCTAAATCAGAAAAGTTATAAAAAGCTGGTGTATTTTAAGGCAAGATAAGTTGGTGCTCTAAGTTACAAGTAACCTGATACAGAGCATCTGTGTTCAATGTAGGCTGTAGAAATAAAGAAGAAAAATATTAAGTTCAAATTTCGCATCTCCAAAGCTGCTTCTCTGTTTCCAACCGTTATGAAGAAAACAATGGATTAACCAATTCAGGGAAAGAGTGAGCCCCAGAGAGAGTCAGCTGAGAAGAACAAACAATTCTGTCTCATTCTGGTCCCCATTTAGATATCCTTTTATTGCTGACATAAACCATAAAGTTGTTCAGTTAAATTTATAGGCATTTCTCTCTTGTGCTTGGAGACTTGGGAACTGCTTTTTTAAGTTTGGTTTAGTTTTATTTTTTTTTTCTATAATGTGCAACAATATTTGCCACAAGGAAAGATTAGTGACAGTATAACACCACAGCTTTATAATCATCTGTTGATTAATTCACTTCTCTTAATTGAATGTGATAATTATCTGTATTTGGTAATTCATAATATTAGAACTCAGTAAAAGAGACACATCAAGGAAACATTTAAAAATAAAAATTATAAATAATACCAAATGAACTTATATAGGATATGCCTTGCTAACTTCATATAATTTTAATTCAGATATCATTAAACATGTGATAGAATGGTTTTTAAAGTCATAACACAAGTTTCTTTCCTCTATTAATTTGCATTCTGAGTGTCACTAGTAAGCTACATATTTTTAAGTCCCTCATAAGTAAATTAATAGCTTCCTTTACAAGCGCTTGTTATATTATCAGCCTAATCAATTACTATCATATATAGACCAGAGGTGAAAGAATCTCCTTTTCTCCAAGTCAACATTTCTTAGTTATACATAGGTTTCTAATATTCTTGATGTCTAATGAATATCTACAGAAACAAACACATTAAAGTTATTTAAAATCACCTGAACCAAAGATCAAAGAATATATAAAAATGTTTCTCCCCTTCCATAAAAAATCCATATCCTAATGTTAGAAATGATTTGTTGTAGCTGCTTATGAAGTTTAATTTTTGTTTATTTGTTTTAATGTTTATACACATGTTCAATATTTAGTATAAATAAGCCAGGAAAATAATAATATTTTTAGAAGTGTCTATGTATTAATTTGTCATAATGATCAGTCACCAATTAAATTAAAAATATTAAACTAAGATAAATACATATTTCTTTTTCCTTTGTTTTATTAGAAAATAAAGGTTTACTTCCTAAAACATGCAGGAAAATAATGCCATATTAAAATCTCTTGCTCAGTAAAATTAGTCTTATAAGTGGTCTAACTTGTAGGTTCATTATTTGAAGCAAACAAGGTTGATTAACACATCAGTTGTCTTAAACAGTGGTCTGATTATTTGCAAGAGTAATGAATTTCTAGAGAGTGAACAAATAATTGAGTGAATTAAAACAAAATCAGACAAGACTAAGACACAAGAATTAGTGAAGAAACTCAGGGAGCAGAAACATTTTATATGACTATTACCACTAGAAAAATGTCATTATATCAGAAAAAATATGAGTAAAACATGTTGAATAAAATCTAACTTTAAAAACAGGATACCAACCTTCCATTAAACTAAAAAATATAGTTTAATAAAATCACTTACTTAAAACTGAAAAACTGTACAAGTAAATGTTTAATACTTGATGCTACTGTATTGTTAATACAGAAACAATTTTGTTTCCAGGAAATAACATCAAATTAATTTATGTTCATAGTATTTGAAGATTTTTTTTCTAAGTAACTGTATCTGAGAATTATTTGTAGAGATGCCCTGGGAGAAAACATACCTAAAAAATCAAATAGATATATCTAATCTCAAAAAAAGTTAAAAAATTATAAATCATATTAACCAAGAGACAGTAAAAATGTGGCAGAGTAAACATCATTTATCTTTGTGTCTACATAGATAATATATAGAGTACATATATATATTTACTAAATGTGTTTATATATACATATAATGAACTCTGTTTTGAATATTGGGATAACTGGGATGAATTATTTTCATCAGAGTATTCGTTTAAATTGGCCAATGCGGCCGGGCGCGGTGGCACACGCCTGTAATCCCAGCACTTTGGGAGGCCGAGGCGGGTGTATCACGAGGTCGAGAGATTGAGACCATCCGGGTCAACGTGGTGAAACCCCGTCTCTACTAAAAATACAAAAAATTAGCTGGGCATGGTGGTGTGTGCCTGTAATTCCAGCTACTCAGGAGGCTGAGGCAGGAGAATTGCCTGAACCCAGGAGGCAGAGGTTGCGGTGAGCCGAGATCGCTCCATTGCACTCCAGCCTGGGTAACAAGAGTGAAACTCTGTCTCAAAAAATAAATAAATAAATAAATTGGCCAATGCTCTTTTAATACCCACTACTTGCCAGCCTTGTTCAAAAGATGAAAACTGCAAAATACCCTAGAGTTTGTCTCAAGCAAGGTATTGATCAATAGTAATGAAGTTATAATATTAAAAATGAAGAAACAAAGTAATTTGCAACACTTATTTCACAATAATTATTTGAATTCAATTAACCTACTTGCAAACAAGTTTCTAAGCAACGTTTTTCAGATTTTTGAAATAGCAAATAAGATGACTGAATTTTGCCATAGGTATATTATAGAAAGTTTTGTTTGATTCTGCACAGCATAGGGACAAGCCAGAGGTTTTGAATAATGAACAATGAGAAACAACGTAACTCTCATATTTTGCAAGGACTAGCCTTTGTAGTGTGTGTACATGCACAGACAAACATACATGCATAGATTTATACAATCTTTACTCATAATAATTAAAGATTACTACAGAATATGTATAGATTGTATTTGAATGTTTACAGATTTTATTTAAAAGTCTGGCATATAAATGCAGGCTGAGAAGTATTTCATTAACCATTTTGCACTAGAAGGGTTTAAGAATAATGACAAATCAAAAACAAATACTGTTGTTTATTTGCTATAATTGATGCAGCCACTTTATCTATACAATAATACAAATGTTTTCCTTTCCAAGTAGAATAAACCTTATGTAGATCCATTTTAAGTACAGCAAGTTTATTTTTATGCATCTTATAACAAATGTACATTTTCTGGAGATGATTTATCATCTATGGAGAACATGGTTTATTATACTTTCTTGTGAATCATGACACTCATTGAACTACAACCAACTCATGTATAATCTGTTAGTACAAGTTATTCTAGATCATTCCACAGGCATGGATATTGCTAGATGGCAAACTTTTCTGGAGAGATTCCTAGGTATTACCATTTTTTACCAAATATACAGACATTAAATGAATGAAGGCTTTGACTTCAGACAACAAGATTCTTTAATTTGAGTGTAATTGTTAGCTAGTCCTGTGCATTTTGGTGAAGAAGAGTGTAGCAAGAGTAATTTTTATATTGTCGAAATTTTCAGCATCTCACCATCTGTTTCAGTGTCCATATCTCCAGAAACCACTCACAGTATGCATTTATATAGGATTTCAGATCTAGTTATAAAAAGTGCAGTTATTATCTGCGAAATAACATAAACCTTAAGATAATGAAAAATGAAAAAGTAAAATTTAAAGACATGTATTATTGTATGTCCCATGTACCTGGCACTTTGCAAATAATTAAATTTTGTACTAATACACACCAAGTTGCCTTTAGTTACTAAATTGCTCTTTTTTTCAGTTGTTTAAGAAAAGTATGCAAAATTTTCCAACTTTATTAATTTAGCCTCTTTTATTTCATAATCTAAATAAATATTTGTGCCTATTAACCATAAATCATCTGAATGAAAAATATAAAATATATTGGCTTTGAAGTTATCAAAGTAGGAAATCAAATTACAACTGAAAACATATATTATGTGAAGACCAAGGTAGTGTGTGATTTAATCACTTTATCATAATTTGTCATAATTGAAAAAAGTCAACACTCAGTGGAACAAATTGCCTAGATCCTTACATTTTGTTGTACACATGGCTTACAGTTAAGACAAATTTATCTGCTAACTTTTAGTACCTGTAAAATCTTACTCTAAATCATGTGAACCCATTTACTTGTGCACGTACTTAAATAAGTTCTGTTTAGCTAGCAATCAGATCATGTATTTGAATTCCTGCTAATGATCACACACAGAATATGCCAGGTTCATTATTTATTTCTTTTCCACTTAAAAATGATCTTACTTAAAATTATATCAGACTTACAATTATACTTCAAATTCACGTTTCCCACACTACAGATTTTTTCCTTTTTATGTTTATAATTACTATGATGAACAGTGAATTATTGACAAGATTGCTTGAAGAATATTCATAGCAAGAATTAAACTAGGTCTCTTACCTTATCCATTGAGAAGTCACTACCGTATTAAATAATAAAATTAGTTAGAAATATACCAATTTTCTGAAAATCTGTTGTAGGACACACACTGCTAATTTAATACGTTGATTTCTCCCAACATTAAGTAATGTGATTTTGTGTGTATCGTTATAGTCATAAGAAATACAAAGAAATTAAAGTTATAAGATAGACATATATATCTCTGCAATGGAAATAGTTGAAGCAAAAACCATTTATAAACTGAGATGCCTCTGTAGCTACTTCATTTATAGAGATTTCTGGGGTGGTTAGAAAAAAGGTAATTTAAGTTTTAAGATTGTCATTTTCTTTATATATTTATCTTGTTTACACAATAATGCTCAAGAAAAATTCATACCTAAACAGCTTTGATATTTTTGATAACAGTCGATGAACTTCTAACAAGAAAAAGTAAGATAAGCAAAGAAAAAATATTTAAAAGGACTGACAATATGATAAGCAATCCTATTTGTACCCTAATCTACTAATATAAACTATATTAATTTATATTAAATCACTTACTTTTTTAAAGTTGTAATAAATATCACACCAGAATAAAGATTTATAACCTTCTATAAAATAAATGAAAAGAAAACTTTCATAATACTATAAAATGAGTGATTATGTAATGCCGTTATCCACAATATATTTTAATTAAATGATGTTAACATTTCATATTGTAGGATGTATAGTTGCTGCTTAGTTAACTCACCAACATAAATATTTAAATTAAAGTATTTTTTAGAGGATTAGAAATTTGTTTATGAAAATACTTTTATTCATAATGCAGTTAATAAATATAATTTGGTTTATAGCTTGCAAGAATTTGTTTAATTAGCACATAGTAAATTTAGTATTATATAATTTAATCAGTTTATAATAAATTTAGAATCTATGTTTTTCTTTAAGCAGTAATCAGATGGACCATACAAAATCCAAATCAGTATCAAGGAAGTTCAGTTCATCATATTTCATGAGCTCTAGATTATCCTTTGATTAAAATAGTAATGTTCCAGGATTATATGTCATGTATAATACATATATATCATATATATGCATATACATATTTATCGCATATATATACATATACACACAGGGTTTACTTTCAAAGACACATGTCAATCCAAGCACAGTTATATTCATTATTTTACCATACTGTTACTCTTTAGAATGCTGGCTACATATAAATAATGTAATATATTTTTATACCATTATGAGTGTTCCTTTTGGCATTTATTAGTGAAATTGTTAAGATAATAAATTTTGTTAGGGCCATTTAAAATGGTTTATATATGCAAATAATGATTTCTGTATTACTAGATAAATTTTGAGATATGTGACAAGTTTAAAGGGAATGTCTAGTTTGCACTTTAGACTTCAGTCTTCATTGATATCCCCAAGCTTGGCTCAACAGTAGAACTGCCTGGGAATGTTTCAACAATCCTGATGACCAGGCAATATCCTAGGCCAATTAAGTCAGAAGTAGTGGACTTGAGGCCCATTTATTAGTATTTTCTAAAGCTTTATGGGTAATTGCTGTGTCCAGCCAATGTCAGAGAACCTTACTGTAAATGTATAGAAATTTTGAGATAAATTACAAATGTCATACTATTACAACTCTATGTGTACTAGTAGGAAATTAAACAAATTGGAATTTGTAAATATAATATTTATCTCTGGTCAGTCCATATAATTTTTACAATCACATAATTTTGTTTCTGAATCTTTTGTCTTTTGTGGCTAATCTTGACTTAGGGCTTTAAGGAATTTATCTGAAAAAAGAAAACTGAACATAAAACTAAGTAAATTAAGATTTCCTAAGAAAATAAGAAATAGTCTTTCTTATGTAACCATATTATATTCAAACTGAAAGTATGCTTTAAATTGACTGACTTTTCAAATAGTTCGTTTAATGTGTTATGTTAGAAAGAGTTTCTCCAAAACTGGTTGGAAGCTGCTTAAAGTTTTAAATTGCAGTTATATATTAATTGGACTTACATAGGTTTAATCCTTTCAATTCTTCATCATAATCAGTAAAGAAGACATGTATATACTAAGAAAGGGTAGCCAAGAAGAAAGGAAGCTTTTTCTCTTCAATATTCTAGTTACACCCACGTGATTATTTGATTCAAAAAACAAAAAAGCAATAAAAAAGTATGCATTATTTGGCAGGCATTAATATATTAAATTATCAAGCCAGAGACTAATCGTGCCCTTTGGGTCAACAGGTCACTTAAGCATTTAGTTAAATTTATATGAGTACATTGCTTGAAAGATAATTGTAACCACATAAAATGATTCAGTTCAATGATTCCAGTGTGGCATAAAGATAATGAATCTTTTGTATCATTCATCCTGGGAATATTAACATTATTGAGTCCTATGACTGCTAATGAGCCTTTTGCTAGGAAAAAGAATAAGTTGCACAGAGAGATATTTTGATTATTATAAACATGATATTTTAAAAAGTAATTAGTATGCTTGTGAGTAAATAGAATTAGAATTGGCTTTGATCATAAGGAAGCTGAATATTGCAAGTATCATAATCATTCTATGAAAATTAATCCCTTACTAAAACTAGAAAAGTTATACAAGTTTTAAATAAAGTACAGTTAGGAAGACTTTGAAATATAGTCAGGAACAGAGGAGATATGTCAAATTTGAATAGAAATAATTCACTTTATGTATAGAATGTTTCCACGTAGTTATGGCACATAGGTCAGAATATTTACAATGAATAAATGGTCCTCTTTACAAGGAGAATTGGAAAGTCTAGAATTTACAGCTCCAGAAACTTAAAAGTATCATAATAGGAAAATATAAAAATAAATATGTATCTAAATGATGGAACAAAATTTATGGTAGTTGTGGTAATGTAGTAGTACAATGCATTACTCACTGGTTTGCGGTGATAATGGTGAAAACAAACCTACTGCCGTGCCAGTCATACAAACATATCAGCAAATACAATTATGTGCTACTTTATGATAAAAGATTATGTTGTTAATCTATGTATTTACTATTATGTTTTTATCATTTATTTAGAGTGTATTCTTTCTACTTATTAAAAAAGTTAACTGTAAAAAAGCCTCAGGTAGGCCCTTCAGGAGGTATTCCAGAAGAAGACACTGTCATCATAGGAGATGACAGCTCCATGTGTTATTTCCTCTGAAGACCTTTCAGTGGGACAAAACGTGGAGGTGAAAGTTAGTGATATTGATGATCTTGACACAGTGTAGACATAGACTAATATGTGTGTTTTTATCTTAGTTTTTATGCAGCCATAAAAAAGGATGAGTTCATGTCCTTTGCAAGGACATAGATAAAGCTGGAAACCATCATTCTCAGCAAACTGACACAAGAACAGAAAACCAAAGACCGCATATGCTCACACATAAGTGAGTGTTGAATAATGAGAATACATGGACACAGAGAGCGGAACATCACACATCACAGCCACCACAGGCATAGGTGGTTAGGGGAGGGATAGAAGGGGATTGGGGGACAGGGGAGGGATAGCATTATGAGAAATACCTAATATAGATGACTGGGTGATGGAGGCAGCAAACTACCATGGCATCTGTGTACCTATGTAACAAACCTGCTTTTTCTGCACATGTACCCCAGAACTTAAAGTATAATTTAAAAAATAAACAGTATAAAAAATACTTTCAAAAAAGTTTAGAAGCTATAATTTTTTTAAAAAATTTAATGATAAGCTTATATAATAGGGTTATAAAGGTAAAAGCTTCTATAGTAAGGATATAAAGCAAGAACTTATTTTTGTACAGTTGTGCAATGCTTTTGTATTTTAACCTAAGTGTTATTGCAGAAAAGTCAGAGTTAAAAACATGGAAAAGTCATAAACCTAGAATGTTATGGTGAGTTATCATTGAAGAAAGAAATATTTTTTATATTTTCAATAAATGTAGTGTAGTCTAAGTATGCATTGTTTCTAAAGTGTAGTAGTGTAATGTCCTAGACCCTCGCTCAGCATTCACTCACTGACTCGCCCACAGCAACTTTCAGTCCTGCAAACTCTATTTGAGGCAATTGCCTTATACAGTGTACCATTCTAAGTCTTTTGAACTGTATGTTATTGTACCTTTTCATGTTTAAATATATTAAAATACGTACAATGTGATACTTTTGCCTCCAGTATTCAGGACAGTAACATCCCATACATATTTGTAGCCTAGGAGCAATAGGCTGTAGCACATAGCCTAGGTGTGTAAGAGGCTATCCCATTTAGGTTTGTGTAAGTACACTCTGTGAAGTTCACACAATAATGGAATTGCCTAATGACACATTTCTCAGAATGTATCCCCATAATTAAGCTACACATAATTATATCATCCTAAGGATTGCTGAATGTATTTCTTCCACAAAATCAATAATTTTTAAGAACAGTGGAATATATTCTTATTCTTTAGCAAGGTAAATATAAAAATATAAAATATGAATATGAAAGTATAATTTTAAAGTGTTTTACTTTTGCTGCTTTCTCACATCCCAGGGAAAACTAATTTGCTTTTCTGTGTAGAGATTGACCCATAAGTTGAAATGTAATTTTGCAACAACTACATTTTCCAACTAAATAGGAAGAGTGGCATTTTATTACTGTGAATATCAATTCTGAGAGAGAAAATTCTGCATAATGTATGTGTGTGGTTTTAAACATCATTGATTTTCACTCCATTCTTTCTGATGAACTTTAAAGCACAAATTTTGTTCAACCATATTCAAACAGATTAATTATCTCACATAACAATGCATATTGAAGGTATGCAAAATAAATGTAAGATGATTTTGATTAAATTAAAAATCTATTTTTCAAAAAGTAATAAAAAGAAACAGTAATATCATAGGGTGACTAGGGTGACTATATTATGAAAAGTGCTATTTTAATAAACAGACCAAAATAAGTAGAAGGTGTGAGGAAAGTTACATCAAGAATCTTATTGGTTGTATTGGTTCTGTTACAATGAATTTGCATAAAAGTTGTCAAGAGCACAAAGGGTAAAAAAGTTGAGAAAGAATAACTTTAGAGATAAGTTACTATGGTTTCTGTCAGATGTGACAGTATTTTTTAAAAAGTGAATACAAAGGAAAACAAATTTAAAGCCACTGTTTCACCTTGCCAATTTTGCGCTGAGTGACAATTTTTATGACAAACTAAAAATGTGTTCCAGGGTGAATCTCATAAATAAGATTCTGGAGGCAAATTTGAATATCACGGATGCCTGATAGCTAATTAATTAAATTGCAAGTGGTTGAGACAGAGTTTAAAGTTCCCTCAAAACATTTACTTCAAAAGTTTCACAAGAAATTATGTCACAATATCTAAATTATTTGCTGAGATTATTTTTATTACTTACTCAGTTGTCATTACTGAATATCTAATATATTATTCATGGTTCTTAAATTAGTTTACTGTAAGTTTTACTCATTCCTTCTTAAGACATTATATCCCATTATTATTTCTTCATTCATTAAAGTTATCAGTAAATTCAAAATTGGTGAAAAATACTTTGGAAGAGACTAATTCAACTCAGATAATAGAGAAAAGTAAGCTGAAAAACTTCTCTTTTTTACTTATGTTTGTCTATGGTTACATTTCTAGCTTTAAGATTGTTTAATTAATGTTTGGGTGCAGAAGGATAGTCCAGATGATGAAAATTTTGAGTGAATAAATTTAACTTACACTTTTCATTTAAATAATTTTCAATGTATTAAATGGTTCAGAAGTTGTACAGCCAGTTATATTTGTTATAGAAATTCAGTTTTCCATGTTTTGTGTTGTGCATCACCCTGAAGGCTAAGAGTAATTAATTACCATGGTCAATGTCCAGAATTGATCTAATTGGGGCAGAATGGTTCTACAGTCGAAGGAGATATATTTTCTTCTTCAAACTCATAAATGATATCATCTAAATGTTATTTAAAATCCTTTTCAGAAAACAAAATTCAACAAATTTATCTTATAATTTCATTTTAGGAAAATTTTATTCATATAAACTTGTATGCTTTCTTTAGAATTATATTTTAAATACATCTTAGTGAAGCTTGGAATGTGTAATAAGTAAATATAAAGTAATAGTTTTACTTTGATCATTTCCACACTTGTCTGTATAGAATATTAATGTATATTTAGAGTGGCTAAACATATTTTTAAAAGTATGTTTGAATGCCGGTTCTAAATATGTGGAAAATAAGAAATACTTATCCTCTATATTTCTTATTCTCTGTATTTCATAGAGCCTACCAATTTGCCATGTAAAAAATATTGTTTTTAAAAATTTGCTGATGTTGGTAGTTTTTTAACTGTGAGAACTCAGTACATTAAGAATATTAATTATTTATTGTATCTAATGTGAGATATTTCCTCGAGTTTTTATCCGTAAATGTTTATTTTTACTTTTAAACATACTGAAATGTGTTAAAGGAAATGTATAAAAGGAAAATAAACATTGACCCTCCTACAGCATTTCCAGAGATAGCAAATTTTATTTTACTCCACATTTTCAGACATTTATTCTATTATGCATACATTATACAGACACACACATATGTATTCAACACAATTTTTCATAGCTTGCCCTTTTCACTTAAAATGTGTGTATGTCCTTTTATGTCTATATTGTGTTTTCAATGCAATCATACAATTTTATTTTATATTTATACCAAATATATTTTATCAAATAATTTTGCTAAATATGTAGGCTATATGCATTCGGTTTGATAACTATAAACTTATGGATATATAGATATATATATGTTTATAACTTTGATCCACTCTAAGAATGTTTTATGAAAATATAGTCCTAAAATTTGAACTGCTGAATCAAAGGTAATGTCATTAAATTTATTAGACACATATTCAAAAGGAGTATTTCTAAAAGGCTGTACCAGTTTATATATACATAGATATTATATATAACTCTCAACACCCTCACCCTAAAAAACCTGGTATATTATAATTTATTTTATTCTTTGTGAGAATAAATATTTTAATTTTAATTTATGTAATTGGCAATGAAGTTATATATTTTTTCCATATATGTTTTGTTCACTTGTGTGTTTCTTTTAAATTTTTTAATACCGTTCACATCAATGCAATTTTTAATTAGTATTCAATTGCATTATATTATTTGAGATCATCATATAGAGTTTTTCAACATTTTATTATAAAAATTTAAATTGTGCAGTGAAAGCCAGGTGTGGTGACTCATGCCTGTAATCTCAGTAACTTGGAAGGCCAAGGCAGGAGGATTGGTTGAGTCCAGGAGTTCCAGACCAGCCAGGGAGAAATAGTAAGACCCCCATCTCAAAATAAATGAATAAATAAATAAATAAATAAATAATAAGCTGGGCATGGTGGGGCACATGTTTAGTTCCAGCTACTCAGGAAACCAAGCTGGGAGAATAGCTTGAGCCTGGGAAATTGAGGCTGCAGTGAGTCATCATTGTGCCACTGCACACCAACCTGTATGACAGAGCAATACCCTCTCTCTAAACAAACAAACAAAAAAAAGTGCAGTAAAGTTAAAGGTCTTTTACAATGAACACCACTGATCTACCACTTAGATTCTACCACTAACATCCTTTTAAACTTGTGGCACAAATCAATCCATGTGTCCTTCATCTTATCCATGTATTATTCTACCTTATTTTTGGATGCAATTTAAAATAATTTGAGGGATCAGTATACTTTTTCTTAAATGCCATATTATTAATATCATTAACTAGGGATAAAATCTGTTGATTTTAATAAAATTTACAGATAATAAAATGCACAGACCTTAAGTGTACATTCCAAGTTTTGACAAATGTTATGTAAACTTGTGGATAGTTTGTATTTCATGGCTTTACTTTTCCCTTTTGGACTCTTTAATGTGTTGCTATATAAATTTTTAAACGTAATTAATTGAGTGAATTTTCCTTTTTGTGTTTTCTGAGTTTTGAGTCTTCCCTAGAATGGCCCACACATCAACATTGTAAAATTAGTCTTTTGATATCTAATTCAAATGTGATCGGATGTTGAATGAAATTCTTCCTGTTCTATAGCAAAGCTGAGACCAATAATCAATAAATAGCAGCATCAACTCCCTCCATATTTAAAAAAGAGGGCAGAACAAACACATTGTTCATGGCTATTAATCCAAACAAAACCAATTCCAACCAAACTATGTAAGAGAAAACTGGAAACCTGGTGTTTGTTGAGAGGAGACTTTGAGGGCATAATAAGTCAGTAGTCCAATTTTTCCTGCATCTGTTGCTTAAAAAGTACAATTTTAATTCACATGTAAGTACCTGAGCAGAAAAAAAAAGTAATCTAAAGGAAAAATCTAAAACTTCAACAAAGATAAAGTTTACAGGTAACATTCTATATGACAATTTCCTACTTGCTTTTTGAAACAAACATGAGTAGTTTTATTTTTAATTGTGAAATATCAAGTACCAGAACAAAGTGTAACCTGCTAATATAATTTTATTCAACATTTTATGCTCAGAAATTTCTTTGAAAGCACTGATGGAAAAAAAAAGGAATAGAAACGTAAAATATATTTGTCTTATTTAGAAGATTTTTTAATAATGCTCATTAAGAAAGCTCTGAGGTTTACAAAAAAAAAAAAACGGATAATGAAGCTCAAGTTTAAAATAAATGGAAGAGTATTTATGTCGGCACTCTTCAATGTGATATGTATTATAAAGTGTTTCCAGGTTAACATATTAAGCCTTTATTATTTTCATTTTAAAATAGATTGCCTTCTCCAGTAACATGGGGTTCAAAGAAATATTAATAGATGGAATTATGAAAATATTTTTCTACAGAAAAACAAAAGCAATCTATGATGGCAAATTATAGTTTTCATTCACCAAAGTTAGGACATAATAAACCTACAGAGATACTATCCCAATTGCCAAATGACCATCATTCCCTTCTAAATCTCAAGTCCAGGGTCCATTACTCCATGAATCATTTTTGTATTTGTATATATTTGGATTCACTTCTCTTTCCTTGGTGATCCACTTATCTATTGGCAATTACACTAGGATTCTTGTAGCCCTACGTTATATGCATGTGTTTATATGTCTGTCCCTTTGAAATAGGCTGTAAGCCCCTAAAGCAGGAAGTGTTATATCATTCTGTTATTTGAATTTCTGAGTCTTGAATGCTATTCTTTGAATAGATGAGTGAATTAAATATATGAATGAAAAAGAAGATGATTTAGAGTACTTGTATCAAGTATATCCACATTTCTGGAACTCAGTTACTGTCACCCTAAACCCAGTCAAAGCCATCCCTTACCAAACCTGCTTCAATGTTTACAGATCAGTGACCTACTCTACCTTAGTCATTCTCCTAAATATTTGAGTGAAACAAAGGCTACTCTGACAGACTGTTAGGACAAGTGTAAATTAAAACTGTCTTAGGCAAACTTAAGTGTGTCATGTCATGGAGTTATCACTTCAAAAGATTTCATGTCATGGAGTTCAACAAGGTTTCCCTGTGTTTTCCCTAAAATGGGCCTTCACATATTATTCTGTATCACATTACTCTTTTCATTCAGACTTTTTACAACCTGTGCTTCCCCTGTTGACTTGTGGGAGTAGTTTATTGTCTGGTTAACCACAGACTGCAAATGTCACAAAAATAGTTTTTGTCTTTCTTTTTAATACATACAACATGGGCATAAGTACCACAAAGGCCAAAATTTAGAATGTTTTTGTTTATTTATATGTTCTTGCTTCCAAAAACAGTGTCTGCCATATTACAAAGCTCAACAGATATTTGTGGAAATAATGGATAAATATTTTTCCATAGCATAAGGTTCATATAGCAAATGCATTTATTGAAGTATACGTTATTTAATTCAATAATGTTTATGTTTACTTATAAAGCTTCAGCTAATCAAATTTAGTAAAACATTAAAATAAATTTCATGAGCAAGACATGTTTTTATAACCCAACTTAAAAATGTTTTATACATTTTTACATGTATTACATGTGTTTCTATTATAACCCAATAACATTAATAATGAGAGTTCTATAGTGTCACTTTCATAATTTATACAAGTAGACATACTTTTGTGTACATCTTGTTGAATCAGTGACTCGCTACTTAAGCTTTGGAGGAATGGAAAAAATAAAACATTGCCAAGATACTTTAAATTGTTGAACTTCCCCAAGAAACATGTAATTATATCCTTAAAAATATACATTCAGTTTGATAGCAAAATTATGCATCCACGCTGTGATAGACCTAGACCAATGAGAGATTAGATGTCTAGATGTTTTTGTCATGCTTTGTTCCATAGGCTGTAACAACAAAGCTATTGTTATATTCTTCATTATCAACATTATAAGTACGCTAAGAAAGCAAAATACAACAGATAAGCATTTGTGTTTAATTAAGCAAAATTTCAAAATTAATTATATGTTTTGATATTTTTGTATTAGAAAGTTTAAGAACTGCCACTGTTTCCCACACTATTGTTCTCAAATTTGACTTGTTATTACTTTTAATTGGTCAAGAAAGAAAAATATTTCACACTTGACGTTTTCCCACATATTCACTTCTTGAAACAGCTGCAGTTTTTACTAATCTGTGTTTTGAGAAATATTAACTATCAGTTCTATTTTTTTTCCTGGACAAATTCATTTCAAGCTATTATCCCATCTTAGATCTCTAGTATTTGACATGCTCACAGTGAAAAAGGTTAATATTGTGTCCTGGATAGAATTAGCATCCATTGTATGCATCGACTGGTCCCATTTCTTATTATCAGTATTTTGAGATATTCACAAAGATCACTGCAAGAGGCAGAATAAACTGTTCTTTTGTTGGTGCTGGTATCTCTTTGGTGGGGGGGCCAGCAGGGAAGCATAACTGACTGTAGCCATAGGGATTCAGACAATTGTATGGGGACTGATAAGAGAGATTTATATAAGGTTTCATATTTCTAATCTCATATGGTTTCTTTGTAGCTGTTATTAGACTTGTTATTTTTCTATTGTTACATTTTTTTCCAAATGAAAAGATATAGTTAATGTATGCACCTCTGGAGTTAAACCTAATCACAAATTAACCTTAATGTATATAATCTTAATGTATTTAATATAATTTTAATGTATTTAGGCTATGCTTGAAAGGAAAGCACTAATAAACTTGCGTCCATGAAACAATATAAATGCCCCTATGTAAGCTACCTAATTTTAAATTGGAGCGTGAATCTATAAATTCAGCATGACTTAATTAATATTCATAATAAGCAACTTGTATTTAGGTATATTTTTAATCTATCATTATGCCTAAATGAAAGTTTTAAAAAGAATAATTCATATATATAAACAGACATGGAAACAAGTGACATGAGTTATATTAAAATCCCAGTATCATTATTTTCTTTGCAAAACAGATATCCTGGTGGCTTACCTAAAACAAGAAGGAAAGGAATTCCATAGAATAGCCCATGAGGGTAGATAATAGTACTGATAAAATTGTCACTTGTTTTGGTTACTATGTGTCCTATATATATATCTTTGTCAGAGTCGTAATTTAGAAATAAATTTCTTATAATTAACATAATTATATAACTACTACAATTTTTTTTAATTTTGAAATCAGGGTACAATTTCAATTCACGGTATCTTTAGTGATAGAAAATAGGTGCCGACCTCCTCTCCTGATTGGGATTTGGCTCTTCCAAAACACATGTAATTACGAAATGCATATAAATTACCAGGAACTTGTTTTAATGTACATTAGAGGACAATACGCTTTCATCATTTGCATTTCTGAGTACCTTCCTACATTATTGTATAGCTTTCATTTGCTTGAGAATAAAGATGGAGGGAATATTAAGATCATATCGGAGATAATAGTTGACATTTAATTTAGGACTATGTAAGAAGGTAAGAGCCATATATATCCATGAGGTATGTTACATATATTGTAGGAATAACAATGAGCAGAAAACTCTTGCCCATAGTCCAGGAGTCTGGGATGAGGTTCCTCTTGAAGGTTTACTTGAACCTCTAGGGGCTCAGCTATAATTATTTAGCAATGCAACCGGTCAGGAAAAAAAGGCCCTAAGTTGCAGCTTTTTGGAACTACCCATGATCCCAGAGTTAAACAGGACTCAGAATTTACCAAGGGGCTGACGGGAGCACTCTATGAAGTCAGAGGTCTTTGCACAAAGTGTTAGGAATAACTACCTGCTACCCCCAGATGAAGGAAAATGAGGTGATAGCCAGACCTCATTAAGTGACAGGTGCAGTGAAAGCTGAGGTGAAGCCAAGTGAGCCCATGATCACCTTTATGTTCTTTCTAAGAGGAGAGACTCACACTTGGTATAGAATCAGTAGTGATCAGTAACAGATGTCAGTAGCACATAACCAATTCTAGGATGTTACTTTGGAAACTGTAGAAATCTGAGGACGTAACACCGAAGGTCTTCTTTTGTTTGTTTTCCCTACCACCATGAAACCTTACAAAATAAGTTTCATTCATCCCCTGAGACCACACCTATTAATAGGCACTATCTTAAGGAGAGAAAAACAAAGAAGCAAAGGTGTCTGACACACTAAACATTTTTACCCAGAAGACACTGTAAACCTACACTGGACGAAATTTTTATCTGAATGAACATTCAGTATTTTTTAATGATAAAAAAGAGTAGGATCTTCTAAATTTAATAGAAACATATAAAATTTATGTTTTTCTGAATATCTAAGTAGTAACAAGAACTGATTTTTGTTACTTCTATAAACAAGAGAGTTTGAATCATTAAGTTCACAAAAATGGAACATGGACCAGAAGCATCTGCAAGTCAGTAAAGTAAGAGAAACAGATAATACAAAGTCTTGGACCTGACCATTGGGATAGCAAGATGAAGAACGTAACCTCTGTGAATCTTCTGGATCAGCAAATGGAAATAAATGTGAGCTCACACTCACATAAAAATAAACAAGCAAAAATAAATCCTCTGTCTCCATGTGTTTCCAAACATGGAAGAGATATATAGTTTACCCGTGAATAACATGGTTTGAACTGGGCAGATCCATTTATATGCAAATTATTTTCAATAAATACAGTTGGCTCTCACTATAGGTGGGTTTCTCATTCACAACTAGAAGCCAAAAGCAGTTTGAAAAATAGTATTTTTGGGAAGATAAATCCACGTATATGGAGGGCCAACATTTTGTATCCATGATTTCCACAAGGCTGACTGTGGGACTTATGCATGGATTTTGGTATATGCCAGCAGTCCTGGAACCAATCTCCTGAGAATACTGAGGGATGACTGTCTAGATATAGATATATAAATTTAGATACATACACCACACACCTGTTCTAAGTGACCCATGTACTAACATTCAATTTAAGTGATAACACTAACTCCTACTCTTACTACCCCCTTTGATGACAGTTGTGGAAAATGAAGCAAAGAGGCTAAATAATACTTTCAGGGCCACAGAGTTAAGAGACAGAGCTAAAATTTGAACCTAGTTTGTCTCCAGCTGCTGTGTCCTAACTACCATAACACTATTTCTTTTGCTCCAGATTTTGGTCCAGTGGACAATGTACTGGAAAACCTTTAGTTTACTTAAGTATGAAAAAGAAACTGGATATAATTTACACAAAGAAGCCCTGGGAAAAGCTGAGATAAAATTTAAAATTTCTCCGAAATAAAGCATGTTGGTAAATGGAGTAAACAAGGTATATATGAATTACGTTTTTGGTGAGTTATTCACATCAGTCTGCTGCATGTAAGCAACTCATCCATGTAGATATTATGTGATTACTTGGTTCATATGCTTTGTTTGATTGCCGGTAATCCAGGTGATGCTAGATGGTATAAAGATTGTTTTAAAAGTGTTGAATTATACCATCAAGAAGTAGCCTAAAGTTATTATCTCTGTGTGTACCCTTTGAAAATCCAAAACTCATTGAAAGTAGTATATTAGTTTTCCTGATAAAAGAGAAATGAAGATGGAATTACTAAATACCAGGGAGAAATAGTTTGTTTTCTTGTTTTATTTTGTTTTGTTTGATATGAGGGGGTTCTTCTGAATAGCAGGAATCGATTATAATGTCCTCTGGAGATAGTAAAAAAAAATTTTGAGTTTGCATTTTTTTTTTTTTTGGTAATTGAAACAGGGTCTAGTTCTGTTGCCAAGGTTGGAGTGCAGTGACAAGATCCTGTAGCCTTGACCTCCAGCTCCAGCTGGGACTACAGGTACATGCCTTGACGCCCAGTTAACTTTTGTATTTCAGTAGAGGCAGGGTTTTGCCATGTTGCCCAGGCTGGTCTCAAATTCCCGAACTCAAGTGATCCTCCCGCCTTGACCTCCCGAAGTATTGGCATTACAGGCATGAGCCACCGTGCTTTGCCAAGTTTGCCAGTCTATGACGATTTCAGTACCTTTTACCTGAATGGAAGCTTCACAGATACCAGTTTTCAAGGAACATAAAGAAGGCCTTGGATAATGTTGATATTAGCCGCAATCATGACAGATCATTCTTGAGTGGAGGGTCCCTCTCTTGATTCTGTGTGATGTTACACAAGCCTCCAGACTTCTAAAGTGACCTCGGAATTGAGATGCTGGTAGAAAGATGAAGAAAAATAAATCATTATTTGATGCCAGACCACAATTGAAGATGACTTTCTATCTTACAGTTTGGGGGTATCTATGCATTCGTTCATCAGTAATTTCTTAGTAAAAGCCTGCACTGTCTGTATTATGCTTAGTTCTGGAAATACACTGGGAGTGGATGAAGGTGGTTCCTACTTTCTTGTAGCTTTCTGTGAACTCTTTGAGTTATGAAACTTGAGAGTGTTCCTAATTTATCGTTCCATGGAACATTACTCTGGGCAAGACTAATTGTTTAGCCTTCACAATAATTCTCAGTGCTCGAATGAAGATAGGAAATGCTGTTTCTTGGCTCACTCTTAGAGATCAATCGTGCGTATTAGTAATTTAAAGCACAGGAGAGCCCTACAATTAACAAACCTATCTAACCAGCATTTTTCCTCAAACTTATTTGAGCATTAGTCATTTTTAAAAATACTATAATTGCTTAATGTTATTAGATAAAATACCAGTTTGGGATGCAATGGTCTTTAATATAATATGTTCATATATGCATTACTATGTTTTGAACTTCTGATCCTTTGTGAATCTGTATCAAATTTGAGTTGCTTCAGTTCTCTGACTTCTCTCTTTGTTGAAAGCAGAAGCTCATCATTCTAACGATGTTCTTGAATGACTATCATTTCCCTAATTAATGACTTTGTTCTGTTAGAACTACTGAAACAAAAATCTTGTCATCCTACTAAATAGTTAGAATAAGAGTATAACAATGATTTTTCATCTATATTAATTTTAAATGCTTTGTTATATGTATGTATTTTTATAATTGTAATGAATATTTCTACTTTTATAAATAAAAAGTAAGAAAAATATTTACCATTTCTTACTTTTTATGGAAAACCTACTGACATATTTGGCATTAATAAGGAGAATTATCAAACACCTTTATTTTTAAAAAAATTCTTCCTGCATTTAACCTAGAATATGCTGTGGAGAATTGGTCTGTGGGAGAAGCATCACTGCACATGCAAACCTGTAATTCATAGTGCCTGTTCCTGTCTTTCATTTCAGGATTCATATTGGTCACATTTTTGTTTTCTGCACATATGGTACATTTACATAAAAATCACATCTTTCCCAATATTCAGTAATGTAGGCCTTTGTTTTTCTTTGGTTCTAGCTGCACACATTTCTATTTGTTTGAAGTTTATGTGAGGATTCCAAAATGAATTTTATGTTTATCACATTACCAAAATATAAATTATTAGTTATCTATTGCTATGTAAGAATGTATCCCGAAATGAAGTACCTTAAAAACAACAAAAAAAAAAACTTAATCTCACAATTGTGAATGTAGTTCAGTTGTGTTCCTCTGGCTCAAGGTACCCAGAGAGACTGAAGTGAATCAGCTGGCCACAGTCGTCTTAAAGCTGAATTGGAAAATAATCCACCCCCAAACATGTCAAAGGGACTGACAGCAGGCCTCAAAAGACGCTCGTTCACATTTACTCACATGCCGATGGGCAGGCCTCAGATTTTTACTGGCTGTTAATGAGGGATATCAATTCTTCAGATAGGCCTCTCTCTTCAGAGGGCTGCTTGCAATAGACTGCTTTTTCCACTGAAATAGGGGGTTGGAGAGAGACGTAGCAATACTCATCTCAAAAGTAATATTCCATTACTTCTGATATTTTCCATTCATTTAAAACAAGTCTCTAAATCCAACTCAGACTCAACAGTAGGAATATCAAGAGGCAGAGATCATTGGCTGTCACCATAGAAGCTGCCTACAACACCCATATTCTGTATTTGGTGAAAAGACACTGAGTGATGTTGCAATTCTAGATTGTTTTCTCTCTTACATTTCCCAAAGAGTTAAATAGTTATTTAACTAAACTGATATTTTTTAAGAATGTCAGGCTAAAAGATATTAAAGAAGGTAGACATAAATATATATAAAAAAAAAGGAGAATGTATCTAAGTACTGTAAAGTAACATAACTATGTTTGAATCATAGATCTGCAAATTCTTTCAATTTAATTCAATAAATAATAGTTTATTACTGTTTGAGAAAACTATTATTAAATCCTGTACAGGATGCAAAATGAAAAAGAAAAAGATCACGGTTTTAACTAAGGGTTTTAGTCCAGGCTTATCTGCTTATTGGTTGGGTGACTGAAACAAGTTCCTTACAGCAATAATTGCACTCATCTCACAGGGATATTCTGAGGCTAAAATGATATAAAGCATATACAGCCATGTAACTGTGTAAAGTTCTTATCATTATGCTTAGTACATGGTAATCACATACTAAACAATAATAACGATGATCGTGGTTATAATAGTAAGGTAAGCAATCACCTAACACTTGCCAGAGCTTTTCTAAGTGCTATATGACTGTTAACTCATTATTTTGTTATTGTTAGTCAGGCACCATGCTGCTCTGGGGTTGTATCATGTCTATGCTGCTTAATAGCTGACTGATTTTAAGTCAAGTTTTTTTTATCTTCTCTATGCTCTAATTTCCTTATTTGTGAAATGAAGATAGCAATAGTGCTGTAGAGTCAGTATTGGAAAAGTTTTTTTGGAACATTACCCAGTACATTCTAAGTGTTAATTAATTTTTAATGTAAAATATTATTGCATTATAATTATAAAGTAAAATAATTTTAATACCTGACAGAAACACTTCCCAAAGAGAAGGACAAAATACAACCAGGGTACTAATGACCTCTTTGTAGTATGTGTGGGGAGAATTAAGAAACAGTATCTTGGGAAAGACATGAAATTTGCTATGGGAGAGTATGTAGAAAAATGGGATTTTAAAAATAGACTTTATTTGTTTAACTATCTTACCTCTTAAGAGTAGTTTTCAATAGAGTATGCATATGAGAAACACCTTGAAACCTTTCAAACTGTAAACATTCTGGCCCTATCCAATTATAATTTAAATGTTTGGAGACGGAGCTTCAGTTTTCATGTGTTTACCATTTTAAATACAGCAGCATTAAAAGCCCATGCCCTAAGGCACTGGTGTTCATCTCGTAACTTGTACCTGATTCACCCAAAGTGGCAGAAAGAAGAAAAACAGAGGAGCTGGAGAAGTAATAAAATATTATAGAGAAGCAAAAAGTCTCAATTTGATCTTTTAATATGAACAGTATTTTGTTTCTGACGAATATGGATTTTTTTCCATTTATGTCTAACAAATATCCTACACTACTCAACTATGCAAAGATAGCTGAAGAGAAGTTTGTTTTTAAAGACAGTTTTTGTCATAGATGACATTTATGTTTAGAATTGTTACATAAGAGTTTCTTAATAAGGTACATCTTTAATGGTTATGCATCAGAGATCAAAAACAAACAAGGGATTTACTGGGCTGTATGTTAAAATAATTTATGTTCTTTCCTAGCGCACTTAGGGGTAATGCTGAATTATTTGTGATTTGTTTACATATTATCTTTAACATTGACTCCTATTGCTGGAGTTACTGGAAACAGGAGGCAGAAATAAAGATGGTTCTCATGCTGTTGTCCATAATGTGCCATGTGGTAGCGAAGGATGCTACCTGCAGGAAGCACAGAAGGATAAAGCCAATGTTAAGTTTCATTAATTTTCATTATAAACATGTCGTCCGGCTCAATGACATTAAGAAAGGGATTTAATAAAACCACCCATTCTTCTTAGCTTTATTTCTCCTGCCTCCACAGATAAATTTTAACGTTATGTGTAGTTTAACTTTGTGTTTAATGCAATGAAGTGGTGGTAGATTGTGGCAGGGCCTCAAGCATTTGAGTTAAGCTCCTTATTTAGCACTGGCACCTGGTTATGACTATAGTTTCCTCATGCCTAAATAAGAATAGTGGTGTTTACCCCGCTGGGTACTTGCGAGTGTTACATGAGATAACATATGTCAGTCACTTATCCTGTACCTGCTTATGATAAATGTTAGCAATGAGTTTTGTTGTTATCTTCATCCTGTATTTCAGTTATTTATTTATTTCAAGTAAATAAAATGCATTAAAGCAGGAAACTCTGAAATATAGTAATAAAATGTGTTTTCTAAAAGTTACCAGATGTTAAATATTAAAACTTGCATTCAATGCATAATTTGTAATTATCTAACAAATGTAAAATTCAGTCACATACAATATTAGAATTTGGCAGCTTCCAACTTAACTGAATCTAAAATTAATCAAATTAAGTTGCCTTTTACTTGAGCCCTCAAATACTGTTTGAATAATTGATAATGCCTTTTTTAAGGTTATGGAAATGTTCATCTTTTAGAAAACTTTTTTAGTTAATTCTGAAAAGTGAAAGCTATAAAATAAAAATGTGTTTTGGAAACAATGAGCAAAATTAGCTAATATGAAGATGGTCATACAAATTGGCACAATGATGCTAAATAGGATTAGAAATACCACTTTCAAAGCAGTTGATTATAAGGCACTGCAGTTATTTATCACTTGCTTTTGTGTATCTACTATGTCCTCATCATAGCACTGTGTTTGCTTGTGGCAAGATACGTCAGAATTAATGACACATGGTGCTTGTCTTTAGGTAGCATATGGCTTGATGGTGGATACAGAAATGCCTTATTAAATATAAAAAATTCCTTTCAATTTTGTTAAAAATAAAAAGGGTTAATAATGCAAATTATGAGAAAGTGTATAAGTCCAGGATCCCACCCAGATGAGATACAAAGAGGTTTTCTAACACAAAGGCAAATGTTAAGTGATAGCTGAAGAATGAGTACTACATAACCAGGCAAAAATCAGGGGAAAGATTATTCCAGATAGAGATAATGGTGGCATGCATATAGTGTGAGGGTGAATAGAACAAAAGAGGTTAAATTAGTATAATCAGAAAAAAATTTTGCATTATTTGGAGCTTCTGAAAGTGAGTCAAAGATTTAGTCTAAAAAGGCAAGAAATTAAAACAAGAACTAGAAAGTCAGAGAAAGTGAAAAGAAAAGATAACATCTAGGACTATGAAATGGGTTGTTTTCTTTTAAATGTCTTGTATTTACTGTAATTCCAGCGACCTTCCCAATATGTTCCTCACATTATGGAAAGGTATTATGAGACATATACACAGGCACACACACACATACAGACAGACAGAGATTAAGTAAATAGTAAGTAGCTACTTGGGAGGATGTGGTGGGAGAATTGATTGAGATAGAGAGGTCAGGGCTGCAATAAGCTGTGATTGTGTCACAGCACCGTTGTATCACAGCACCATTGTATTCCAGCCTGGGTGAAAGAATGAGACCCTGTCGCAAAACAAGCAAACAAACCACTATAAAATATTATCTCACCTCACCTGCAATGGCTATTATCAAAAGACAAAAATTAACGAATGTTGGAGAGGCTGTTTGATGAGAAAGGGGACCCTTACACACTGTTGCTGGAAATGTAAATTAGTGCAGCCATTATGGAAAAAAGTATGATGATCCCTCAAAGAAATAAAAGTTGAACTTTAATGATACAGCAATCCAGTACTGGTTATATGTTCACAGGAAATGAAATTAGTATGATAAAGAAATACCTGAATTCTTATGTTTATTGCAGCACTATACACAATAGCCAAGATATGGAATCTAAGTGTCCATCAACTGATGAATGAGTAAAAAAAATGTGATATATTTACCCAATGTAATATTATTTAGCCATAAAAAACATTAAAATTCTGTCCTTTGAGACAACACAAAATTGCCTGGAGGACAATATGTTAATTGAAACTAGCGAGGCACAGAAAGACAAATACAGCATAGGCAGGAGAACATGTTAGATCTGGGTAGCTTAAGCAATAGATGATAGTTGTGATGGAGGAAAGAATCAGAGGTAGCAATAACAGGAGGTAGCGCTGCCTAAGTAATCAAGGCAGAGCTGGGAATCAGCACAAGGAAATCTCTCAGTGCCTGAAGATGTGGGGATAATTCATAACGTTACTCAGAATGTACTGTGCTTCTGCCTATTGGATGAATGCATTTGTATTCCTCTGTCATGAACTAGGACTTCTTTTTCCACATGAGTTCAGATCAAATAGCATTTTTAAAAAGCACATCAGTGATTGAGACAACTATCCAGGCAACTGGCTGGAGAGCACAGAGACATAGAATTGTACAGTCCATATGCATATAAAAATTCCTTAATAATCAAACTCCAAAGTCAGAAATTTTTAAGGAAAATTGGAGGGAAACAAAGTCTCATAAACAACGTCGTTCCAAATTATTCTCTATTTAATCGGACATTTGAGAAATTTCAGAAAAATCTTAAGGCTTTAAAATTAAGGCTCATGACTCAGAAAATCAGTATCCCATGGTTGGAATGGCCTGATTGATCAGAAAAAGATCAATTGAATTTATTCTAAGAAAGAGAAGGAAGAATGGAGAGAGAGGTAGAGGGATCGAAAGACAGGGACACAGAGAGAGAGAGAGAGAGAGAGACAGAAAGAGAAAGAGAAAGAGACATACAGAGAGATATCCAGACACAATGAAAAATAAATCCAGGTAGACACGTCTGGCCAAAAATTTTATCTACCATTCCTTAGTTGGACAGAACATTTGGTGCCTCCTGTTTGTAAGCAAGCAGCATCGCTTACATATCACTAACTTCTACCGCTTCCTATTTCCTGTTCTACTTCTACCAGGCTATTCTTCTTGTTGTACACCTTTGCACAAAAATGTATTGAGCAGTTGTAAAACATAGTTCTAATTATAGGGGAGTTATAACTTTGTAGAACTTGATTCTTCATAGCTTACTATAACACATACATACAATATACCTCCCTTTAACCATACACATCACCTATATAACACAAAATTGCACACACATAACATGTATACACATGCATATGGACATACACAAATACATACATAAATTATTAACAGTGAGTTGCTACATAAGAGTACAAGCAGAATTCAAGACAAGAATCAACCATTTCTACCTAGAGAGGTGGCGAGTGTGTGTACTTGAGTGTGTGTGTGAGGGTAATCATCAAAAAGGAGAGTGTATTTCAAATAGATACTGAAATAGAAGTAAAATTTCAACTGGAGGTAAAGAAGAAACGAATAATTTCATACTGATGAAATAGGCTGATGTAAGGCACTGAGTAAGGATAGTCAGAGTCATATGGGAAGAATTAAAAGCAGTGTACTCTGACCAGAATGCAACATGGAATGCCTAGTGCTTTAAAGGGTTGTTTGAAAGTAGAGTACAACATGCACAGAAGCTTTACTTAGGGTCTTGGAATCAGAGAAAAGCAGTTTCCATGCAGGGATAGTGACCATAAGCAAATCTTGCATGGAAGTCATAGGGCATGAGGAATGCACTGAGATTATTACTTTTGGAAGTTAAGAGGTTACTAGAAATTTGAGTGATGTTTTACAGAATGATGACTATTATGTAATAGTCTTCATTTGGTTTAAAAAGTTAATTTAGAGATTTCTAAAATGTAAAAGTCATTTGTTTGCCTCTAAGATCATATATGTTTATTTCACTTTTTATAAAGAAAGCCTAATGTATATACCCTATTAGTGTATCAAAACTATCAAAATTATACATGAACCCTTTTGAATACATTGGCATGCCATCTGCAGAATGTTAGTTTAAGGGTTATAGAATTCTGCAAGAGCCACAAAAATATGAGGAATACCGTTTCGTTTATTTTTATACAAATGTGTCAGTGTGGCTATCTGAAAGCCTTCTTGGAGGAGCCCTTCCCTCTGCCAAAAATATAGGAATGATCTTTCTTTGAGAAACGGTCTCATTATTTTTCCGTAAGTAGGTAATTTTTGAGTAGAATTCTGTGTCTAATTATGTTATATTTTGAATACCGAGGCACAATATGGACAGGAGGGAGGTTTAGAAATAGCTTAAAAGAGATCAGTGAAGGAAACAGACAGGTAAGTGTGACTGATGCCAATTTACTAGGACCTCGGAGGCATAAAACTGCCTCTGCCATCTCCACAGTCTTAAAAGTCTCAGCAGATACACCCCCCATCACATAACAGGGCCACATCTGGAGTTACCTCTAAGGATAAAGTAACATCTCTTTCTTAATGTTAGCCCGTTAGATTTTATATTACTAGTATTTGGCACAATAAGAATAATGATTTGTGGGAGAAAAAAAATCAGCAAGAATGTTAAATGAAGTGGATAGAGGTTTATGACATATAGGAAAAGAAAATAAACACAAAACAAAAATATGTGGCAAGAGAATTTATTCAGTGATGGCATGTGAGGCACAGCAGGAAATTTCATTATCTAACTTCATACTCTTAATTCCCTTTGGATCAAGGATTTCAGAATTTAATCATTGTCGCAAAATTATTCCTCTAAACATCTTTCTAATAGTAAATCTTAACACCATTTTCTCAATCTTTTCTAATGGGAAAAGTAACCAGATGGGAACCACTCCTTGAATGACTTATTCTTCAAATTTAAGATAATTATTAAGTTATTACTCTGCCATCTTTAACTTTGATAATAAAAGCAGAGTAATTTCAAATCTTGGAACTTTATCCACATCTTTTAGTTTATAAAACTCCAACTATAATAAATTGTTTATGTGTCACACACACTTATACTTCCAGTGAACTTTTAAAAATATGACTGTATATAAAAGTATGAAATAATATGCTCAGTTTTATTTTTGCATGAAGATTTATAGTTCGTCTTTTTATGCTTTCTTTTTAAATCTTAACTCCAAATTCTGTTGTCCCAATAGAAAGAGATTTATATTGGCCTTTTATATTAGTCCATTCTAACACTGCTATTAAAGACATACCTGAGACTGGGTAATTTATAAAGGAAAGAGGTTTAATTGACTCACAGTTCTGCTGGGCTGAAGAGGTCTCAGGAAACTTACAATCATGGCAGAAGGGGAGGCAATCATATTTTCTTCACATGGTGGCAGTAAAGTGAAAAATGAGAGCCCAGTGAAGGGGGAAGCCCCTTATAAAAACCATCAGATCTCATGAGAACTTACACACTATCACGAGAATAGCATGGGGGAAATGGCCTTCATGATTCAATTACCCCCATGGGGTCCCTCCCACGACACATGGGGATTATGGGAACTACAATTTAAGATGAGATTGGGGTGGGGACACAACCAAACCATATCAACTTTTAACTTTGTTAATGCTCTTCAGTTTTCTCCAATAAGTAATAATTTGAGCCCAAAGATTATAAAACCAATCATGATAATAGTGTGGTACATGGCAGCAAGGATTTTCCTGTATTCTAAACAACTAGCTGTTTAGATTAGTTTTATGATTAGTCTTATTAAATGATGTTTAGAGAAGCATTCTTTCAATAGTAACCTAAAATATGGAACATTTAATCCATAGACTTCAAGATTTTTATATTTCATCACTCACATTTTAATAATGTCTGTCTTCTAAACTTTGGAAATAAAATAAAACCACATATTTAGAGTTAAGTGATCCTGAACTTGAATTTTAAAAGGTGTTTGACATCTAAAAAAAATTATACTAAAATTACTAAGGCATTTTCGTTAAAAAAAAAATCTAGTTAAAGATAAACTATCTGTCATAGAAATTATAGTGGCCCTAGATTTAGACTTACCTGTAATAGAACTGGACAGGGAATGTACATACTACTACTACTCAATATGTCAATTGGTTTATCTTTTACTTTAAAAAATTTTCTTTATTCTCTCTAATAAAAATATCTTCCTATCAAAATTATATTTCCTTAACTTTTTAAAATGTAAATTTTATCCTGTGGAGGAAGTGAACATACTTCTTTATGCATTTCATTTTTCAGTTGTTTCAACCTGATTATCATTGTAAAAATATGTTGCTACTCAAATGTCCCACAGTTGTGACAAATCAGTTTTGCCTCTAATGGAGAACTTGATAAGAAACAAATGCATGCAGGTATGTTCTACATTTAAAAGTGCCATCCTAATTTCACAATGGCCACATTCCTTAAGATAGGATATCCTTAATCTCCAGTATCTCAAAAGTAGTCCCTTTGGTTATAAAATTATTCATAGAATTTAATTACCTAAAGTTCAATTTTAGTTTTTAATTCTTGTTTTAAATTAGTTTACCAAGAGATCAGTGTAATAGCAGTGCATATTACTATATTAATTTGAAATTATCTACCTTTGTTGTTGTTCTATAAATCCCTCTCTTCAGTCAAAAGCCTCTTCTGAAATTCTATGTGTATAGTTACAAGAGAAACTATTTTGATTAAAGTAAAATGAAGAAATTGCATCCAACAAAATATCCTCTTTCCCGACCTCTCCAAATGCAGATATTCCTGAAGCCATAAAGAAACTCTAGAATTCCCCAAAATAGAGCCTGAAAACACCAAATAATGGAGTGGTCACATAACATGGAATGTTAAATTAAATACTGATTTTCCTCCTTTATGAATAGATGGGTGCACAATTGCTGTTTTTGCCTTTAAAAGTAATGGTAAAAGCCATAATTACTTTTGCTCCAACCTAATAGAATATTTTAGTAGCAGGCATATTCATATTGAGTAGTTATTAAACCTTTTAGTATTTTTTCTGTAAGTGAAGCTTTTATTTTAGCTCTTACAACAATAACTGTAAGACTCTATATAGTTTACTTTTATTAAAGTCTCCTATTAATAAATCTTTTCTAGGTAAAATTCATCATTGAAATACAATATGCAGTCACATAAATGTAATCTCATATGCCAGACAACCTTAATATTTGGAAAAGATGCTTAAAATTGTCTTCTCATTATGACAAAGAATGCTATAATATTTCTGCTTCAAAGAGTCCATTTAAAACTGTTATTAAAATAACATACTGAATTGCAGTGTATTATTTACATTAACTTTTGTATATCACTTCAAATTCTTTACATGAAGAATAATTCAGCTTATTTTTAAAATATTTTAATGTACATTTTTGATTATTTTAGTTTTAAAATTATAAATTTGTCTTTATACCATCTAGATTCACGATCTGAGGATTATTGAAGCAAGTCTTAAATTCCTTTAGTAAATCACCCATGAAAATGAGTCAGGCTGTTTATTTTCTTTTGTTCATTCATTTAAATAAATAATTGTGCTTTGTCTGAGATGAATACATTAGTAATAATCATTCAAAAGAGCTATAACTTTGGTAAATACAGAAAACAGTGAAATTCAGTGTGTTTATTTGACAATCCATGCATTTATATTTTACTGTGAGCCATTTCATGTACTTACATTGGCGTTCTTAAATTATAAAATTAATGTTTTATTGTAAATATTTTCTAATAAATTAGAAAGAATTTTCCTGGTGGTCTTAATACTATTTAAAATTTAGGATTTTAGTAAAGCAAATAGCAATGGACCACACTTTTACCTTGTAAAATATCCTGCAAAACCATGAGCAGAAACATAAGATACAAATACAATCTGAACAAAATTGTACTTTTTTTTGAAGATTATAAAACCACAAAATTTGGAACAAATGGAGATATTAAAAACATATATATATAATATATATATAATATTCCTGCAGTGCTAGCTTCTTAATATGCTTATAAGTAAATTACATTTATGAGTATACATGCGTATGTCAAAAACAGATACGTTATTCATGCTTTAGAAGTGATTTAAATGTATTATAAACATATATATATTATCCATAGTATTCATATTATGATTATATATAAATGGAAGATATTTATTATTGTAAGACTGTATAAATAAATGTCATAAACTGTGTGGGGACTTCTATATTGAAAAGTGAAAGATTAGCGTTAACATAGTAATTTCAAAGAAAAATGATTGGTTTGAAGGTATTTTATAGCATATTCAGGATAATAGAGTTTGAACTCAAAGTTACTAATTCTTCAAACTTGTGTGAAAAGAAACCTAATTGGTAAAAGGCATCTCAGCCCTTCACTCTACCTCATGTTGCCCAATTAGCTCTAAAAATTTCATCTTAAAATCCCAGATACAGAAACCATAAATATCACCTACTCCAGGGTCTCCTAATGTTGACATTACTGACATTCTGGACTGGATAATTTTCTGTTGTGTGGAGCTCTCCTGTTTCATTTTAACCTATTAGCCTCCAGTACTGCCAGCCCTAACCTTCTTCCCACTGTTGTGATATCAATAATGTCTTCAACCATTGCCAAATGTCCCATGGGGATGCAAAATCATCCCAGTAAAGAATTATTGACCTAATAAAACCTACCTATTTTCCAGGTGGTAGAACTATGACATAGAGATATTCTGTGAGTCCTTAAATTCATGTAACTAATTAGAGACAGAATATTAAAGAGAGATGGCTGGGGTTCTTCTTCAGCTGTGTTTTTCTCTATTTTTCATAGCTGGCTGAAATATATATCCTATTCACCATTAGAATTTATCCAGTCAACAAAGTTTCTGTCACCATTTTTACTTTCTGTAGTCTGAATTGTTTTTTAATTTTAAGTAATATGTTCATAAGATATGTTAGGTCATAAGATGTTGGGGTCACCACCTGAAGGGACCTGCCCTGCAGACCCTGACTCAGTGATGGATGAATAAATTCACTCTGATACAGAATACAGTGAACAAGTGGGCTAAGTGATTGTGAGCCACTCACAGAGAGAGATCACAGCTACACGACGCTGACTAGTTTGCCCTCTCTCCATTTATTCAGTATAGAATTAGTAACAGAGGCTCTAAGTCAACACACTTGTAGAGAAAGATTAAAGGCCAGATTTTGAGCCCAAATCAAACAACATTAGAGGGTGATCTCCCTGGTCTACCCCCCGACAAGAGGGCCATCCAGCTCAAAGTTTAAGACCACATGAGTAAACAAGTTATTCAGATAAACCCTCCCACATACCCTAGCTATTTGCTTTTCTTACTAACCAAAGGTAAAGGGGATTTAGGCTGCCTTCAGCCAAACTTCTACTGAAACTCTGCAAACTTCTTGGCATTCCAAGAAGATTTAGGACTATATTCTATAACGTTCTCTAACATTTTTTCTTAATATTTTTGCCATCACCCTGAGTGAATTCCTACAATAAGATATGTTAAGTAATATGTTCATATGATAGGTAACATGTTAATATAAACATATTTACATTCTGTCAAAATCACTATTTTGTGTAACACATAAACCTAATATAATATTGTCCACTCATGTCAACTGTGAATAGAAATACACTCGTATTTTAAAAGTAAATAACTTGATTATTTAAGAAAAAAATTGCAAAGTTCAATTGCATCAATCGCTTTCTTAAACAGAGCAGCCACTTTAGGCCATTACAGGAGCAGGCCTGTAATGAATGTTATGAATGTATTAGTTGTTGATTTGTTAGCAGTTGAAGGTTATATTTGTTTTTTTATTTCCAGTTTCCACTTTAAAAAATGAAGAGAGTAATGTAAATGGGAATCTACACTTTTTTTCTTCCTATCAGTGACCAGAGAGAGTTCAAAATTATTCAAGTGAAATGACAGTCATAGAATTAAAGATTATTTGTAGTCAAGTACTGGCTCAGACTTGCCTTTTTGCTTTACTGTTGGCATCCTTAAGGCATATACAACACTATAACCAAACTTCTACCAGTATACAAAGCAATTCATAATTAAGGAAAAGCATAGTAATTACCGTACTGAAAATGTGACAGAAATATACCATCAACATAAACTATTCTCTGCATTTTTATATTTGATATTTATTTATAAAATTCCTCTTATGGCAACGTAGATTAAGAGAAAACAATATTAAAATAAGTAGACTTGAGTCTCCATTTTAAATCTGGAGTATTTTAACCTAGATTTTCTTCCAGAGAAGAAGGGAATAAAAAGATTGTATGCCAGTATTATGTAACAGTTATAATAATACCTTTGTGTTATAGACTTGGAATTCAAATTTCTTTTTTTAATCACTTATGTAAATTTAATTAAAATTAAAAGTAACTTTTTAAATTGCATCATAGGGATCAATATTACAACCCTCTAGCCATTTTTGTGATGAAATAAAGTAGTAGTATACTACTATCAGTATATTAGTAACATGAGTGTTAGCTACTATTATTATAAAATGATTGCTAGAGTTTCCAAGTAAGATACTAGGTGTAAACATTGTAATGTGGTTACATCTTTCAAAAAAGAAAATAAGACAAAATGTTGTCCATAAAATAGACATAATTATAACATTTCCTAGGCATATTTCTCTGCCACTATTACACACATAATCTGCCTTGTTTGTGCAGGAGTATTCCAAGCTACTTGGTTATGGTATTATAAATTTGTGAAATTCCTTGGTTGGGACAGGCTAAATTAATTTATTTATTTCTGTAGAATCATGATGGTGTGTGGATGGTGATGGGAGACTGTGCGTGTGTTTGTTTAAAGTGAAGAAGTTTTATTTTATACTGTTTTCCAATGATAGCAAAATATCATTTAAGTCCCTCAGTTGAAAGTAAAGAAGGGTTTCATCCATTTCTTTGATTCAGAATGGCATACAGAAAGGAATATAATTGACATGAGAGTTGGCCTTTGTTCTCTGATGACTAATCTGCCTAAGCCTTAACAAAAATGACTGAAGGGAAATTTATAAATTCATTAGACAATGTTAAAACTGAATTTCTATTTATTAAGTTCTCTGGTCATGACTGTGGGTGATGTCTTAATACATACATCCAGAAATGCATGAGATAATATAAAGTATTCCCTATAGATGAAATAACTTCACAACTTCTTTTCCAACAAAATATTGGTAAAGCATTAAATATTCTCAGAAAGCTTTTAGATTTTAAAATCCTTTTGGAAAAAAATTCACCAATAGGTATCATAGTACACTAAAGACTTGGATATATACATAATAATAGACTTATAATGAACTTAACTTGCTACTAAATTTTTTTATTTTTACAGATATTTGTCATTTTTTATAAATGATTTTCATTTTTTACTAATGGTACTAATGAAAGCATGATGTATATACATGTTTTTGATTAGGTGAATACAGTTACTTATTTAAATATTAATATAATTTTGGTTAATAGGAGCATCCCTAAGGGACCAAGATCATAGAGTTTACACAAAGCAATTAACAGTAACATTAAGCATTAGAAGGAATTGTTGTAAAGCAACATCTTTGTTTCCCTCATTGACTGGCACATCAAGTATTGAACACTGACAATTATTGTCTTTCCTTGGCAAAAATTTTACTTTGACGTTCCTGATGCCTACTAAGAATAATCTGGCCATTATAGGTAAAAGGTATGTATTTATTATTGCTATCTGATTGTATAGAAATAGGACAAATATAACCTTAATTTTTGACAAGTGGTTTGTAAAACCTTTGCTGTACAATAAGTCAGTTTTACTTTGTCTTTTCTCCATATCACTTTATCAATCACATATTCTTAAAATTTTTGGGCCAGTGCTACTCTACGTGAGCTGCCTTTTCCCCCTTTATATTTAATAAAGGATGAGGTGAGTGAAGACCATGGGTAAATGAAATATTGCTGATTAGACCTGCATCAGAGTTGCAAAGAAGTCCCACATCAATTTGCAATCCCTTTGATTAAGCCATTAATAACATGTATTAATTTCTAATTATGTTAATAGATAATTTCTTAAGAGATTCATTATGAGAAATTCACTTTTTTAAAAGCTGAAACAAAGTGCCAGAATTGCTCATTGCAATTGAATAGATTAAAATATGTCAAATTATATTTAACCACAAAATTCATTAGATGACATTTTAATGCTTACAGGATGAAATATTGGAATATTAATATATTATCTATATTTCAGGATTACCTTGAGATAAAAAATGGTCTTTAATATCTCTATCTGGGGTAGACATGACACTTCAAATTTTAGGATGAAGTATTTAACATTATAAATTTCTGGTTAGAACATTAGCTGTATTAAATTGAAATAGTAGTTTTATATAGAACAATGGAATCAAGGTTAAAATTGTAACCCATTATGCATTATACCATTTTGAATGGACTGTGTCTCATTTAGTTTTAATTTTTATACAGAACTATAGCATTCAAGTAATATCACAAAGTATTAATCATTAATAATTGCTTTTTTAAACCACCCAGTCTGTGATACTTTATTTCGGCAGCCGAGCTAGCTAATACACAAAGACCACTGTAGATTCTGATATATATTTTCAGAAAAGTATTGTAAATCTATGTATTTTATATTGCCTCTTAGCTCTGTTCACTGTTTCCTTTGCAATGCAGAAAGTTTTTAGTGAAAAATAATCTAATTTGCCTATTTTTGATTTGTCCTTTGCATTTTTGGGGTTATATCCAAAAAAGTCATTGCCCTGACCAATGTCATGGAGCTTTTCCTCTATATTTTTTTCTAGTAGATTTATAGTTTCACATCTTATGTTAAAGGCTTTGATCCATTTTAAGTTGATTTAAATAGAGATGAGTGTAACTTCATCCTTCTGCATATGGACATCCAGTTTTCTCAGTACCATTTATTAAAGGCTGACCTTTATTCATTGTGTGGTTTTGGAATTTTTGTCAAAAATAAATTGATCATAAATTTATGGATTTTAGGGTTTCTATCCTGTTCCATTGGACTATACTTTTTTGTTTGTTTGTTTTATGTGTGTGCATTTTATATTGTACTTTAAGTTCTGGAGTACATGTTCAGAACACGCAGGTTTGTTACATAGGTATACATGTGCCATGGTGGTTGGCTGCATCCATCATGCTGTCATCTACATTAGGTATTTCTCCTAATGATATTTCTCTCCTAGCCCCTCCAGCTCCCAACAGGGCACAGTGTGTGACGTTCCCCTACCTGTGTCCATGTGTTCTCATTGTTCAACTCTGACTTATGAGTGGGAACATGCAGTATTTGGTTTTCTGTTCTTGTGTTAGTTTGCTAAGAATGATTGTTTCCAGCTTCATCCATGTCCCTGCAAAGGACATGAACTCATCCTATTTTAAGGCTGCATAGTATTCCATGGTGTATATGTGCCTCATTTTTTTTTTTTTGCCAGTACCATGCTTTTTGATTACTATAGCTTTGTAATTTGAAATCAAGTGGTGTAATACCTCTGGCTTTGTTCTTTTTACTCAAGATTGCTTTGGCTACTGGGTTTTTGTGTGTGTTTTCATTTAAATTTAAAAATTTTTTTCCTTTTTTTTTTTTTGAAAAATGTCATTAAAATTTTAATATAAATTGCATTAAATCCATAGATTGCTTTGGGTAGTTTGAACATTTTAACAAAATTAATCATTCTAATCCATGAGGAGGATATATTTTTAAATTTATATATGTTTTCTTCAGTATCTTGTAGAGTCTTCAGTGTACAAATTCTTTTAGTTCCCTGTTTAAATTTATTCCTATTTCTTTTATAGCTTTTGTGAATAATCCTGTTTTTTTTTTCACTTTTTAAAGGTAGTTTGTTGTTAGTATATAGAAACACTAATCAATTTTGTATGTTGATTTTATATCCTGAAGCTTTACTAAATGTATTAGTTTTAACATTTTTGGATGGAATTTTTAGGGTTTTCTTTCTAAAAGATTATGCCTTCTGAAAACCAAAACAGTTTCACTTCTTATTTTCTAAAGAGGCTGAGTTTCATTTCTTTCCCTTGACTAATTGCTCTGGTTAGGACATCCAGCTCTATTTTGAATAGAAGTGGGAAGAGTGGGCATTCGGGTCTTATTCCTGATATTACAGAAAAAACTTCCAACATTTTACCACTAAGAATAACATTAGCTATGGGCTTTTCATATATGGCCTTTGTTGTGTTGAAGTACATTCCTTCTGCATTTAGTTTATTGAGAGTTTTTATCATAAAAGAATGTTGAATTTTTTCAAACATTTTATGCATGTATTGAGATAATCATATGGCTTTTGTCTTTCATTTTGTTAATGTAGTGAATTATATTTACTGGTTTGCATATATTAAATTACCCTTGCATCTAAGGATAAATTCTCCACTTGGTCATAGTAAGTGATCCTTTTAATATGCCGTTCATTGAATTCTTTTCGCTATTATTTTGTTGAGGAATTTTGCATCTATGTTCATCAAGATTAATGACTCATAATTTTATTTTGTTGCATTGTATTTGTCTGAATTTGATGTTTGGGTAATGCTGACTTAAAAAATCCATTTGAAAGTATTATCTCCTCTTTACTTTTTAGAGGAGTTTGAGAAGAATTGATATTCTTCAAGTGTTTGCTAGAATTCAGCACTGAAACTGTTAAGTCTTGGACTTTTCTTTGTTGGAAGAATATTCATTACTGATTTAACCTCTTTACTTGTTATTGTTTTGTTCAAACTTTCTTTTTCTTCACAAAATAGTGTTGGTATCTTGTATATGTCCAGGCGTTTATCCATTTTATCTAGGTTATCCAATTTGTTGGTGTATAATTGTTAAAGTGGTCTCGAGATCCTTTGTATTTCTGTGTTATCAATTATAGTATCTCCTCTTTCATTTCCGGTTTCATGTATTTGAGTCTTTTTTTCTTCTAGTTGGTCTAGCTAAAGGTTGGTCAATTTTGTTTTATTTTCTTTAAAAAAGCAAATTTTAGTTCTGTTGATCTTTTCTGTTGCTTTTCACATCTCTATATTATTTATTTGTACTATAGTCTTTATTATGTCATTCCTGCTACTAACTTTGGGTTTATTTTGTTCTTATTCTAGTTTGTTGCTATGTCACATTACGTTGTATATTTGGGATCTTTTTCTTTCTTTATTTCTTTTTAGGCCTTTATTACTATAAACCTCCTTCCTAGAAATACTTTTGCTATATGTTTTAATTTTGAATATGTGGTGTTTCCAATTTTATTTCTCTGAAGATATTTAAAAATATTTTTTCTTTTAATTTATTCTTTTTTTTTTTTTTTTTTTTTGAGAAGACGACTCACTCCATCACCCAGGCGGGAGTTCAGTGGCATGGTGTCAGCTCACTGCAACTTCCACCTCCTGGGTTCGAGCAATTCTCCTGCCTCAGCCTCCTGAGTAGCTGAGATTACAAGTATGCAATAGATGCTTTCAATTCAAAACATTTTTGTCTTTTTAGTAGAGGTAAGTTTTCACTATGTTGACCAGGCTGGCTTCGAGCTCCTGACCTCAAGTGATCCTCCCACTTCGGTCTTCAAAATGCTGGGAGTATAGGTGTGAGCCACTGGGCCCTGCCATAATTTATTCTTGACCAGTTGGTTGCTTAGAATTATGCTGTTTAATTTACAAATAGTTCTATTCTTTTTGAAATTTCTCTTATTATAGATTTTTAGTATCATGTGGTCAGAAAATACATTTAATATGATTTCAATCTTCTCAAATTTGTTAAGACTTCTTTTGTGGGCTAAGATATAATCTATGCTGGACAATGTTCTCTGTGCACTTGAGAGAAATTTGTTTTCTGTAGCTATGGGATGGAACATTCTGTATATGTCTGTTATGCCCATTTGGTCTAAAGCATATAGTTCAAGTCCAATGTTTTCTCACTTATTTTCTGTCTGAATCATCTGCCCATTTTTGAAAGTGTAACATTGAAGACCCCTACTGTTGTTATATTGCAGTCTATTTCTCTCGTCAGATATATTACTATTTGTTTTACATACTTTGGTGCTCCAATGTTGAGTATATACAATTACAATCATTACATCTTGATCAATTGATATATTTGTCATTATATATTGCACACCTTTGTCCTGTTTTAGAGTTTTTTACTCTAAGTTTTTTTTTACCTGATACATGTATAGCTATCTACTCCTGTTCTCTTTTGGTATCCACTTGCATAGAATAGCCTTTCAATTCTTTCACTTTCAGTGTATGTATGTCCTTATGTGACATGCTTCTTTTCTCTTGCTACTTGCAGGATCATCTCTTTATCTTTGATTTTTGACAGTTTGGTTATATCATGTCTTTGTGTAGTCTTGTTTGGACTGAATCTGATTGGAGACCTTTGACTTTCCTATACCTAGATATTGGTTGTATCCAGCAGATTGCTCTTGGCACTGGGAATGGCTTAGGAGTCCACTGGAAGTGCCACTGGCACCGATGTCAGAGTGGCATTCATGGAATGGTCACAAAGCTAAGGACTACAGAATGAGAATGTGTGGAGAAACTACAGTTCTGGGATCTGGGGCAGTAATAGCACTAGCCTAAGGTGCAGGGACTCCCGCGGCCATGGTGGTTACTGTACATGAGGCACGGATGATTGTGAAATAGCCAAAGTGCCAAGAATGACAGAATAGGCATGCACAGAGTTAGGACAGCTCCAGGACTAGGACACTGCTTAACTCTAGGCAGCTAAGCTAGTACCTGGGTCACAGATGCTTACATTGTCACATTAGTAACAGTATACAAGGTGATCATGAAACAGTATGCTAGTGAAATAATTGAGAAGATAAGAATGGGAATACAGGTGTTTGCAGGTTTTGAGCAGCTTCAGAAACAGGGTAGGGCCTAGCTGTTTATCAGTTTATCACAGCTCGGCTTATGTTCACAGCATGGGCACCTACTGCAAGAACTTGGCTCTGGAGCCTATGAGAACAAACTAACATCTTATAGGGGTGGTTCCAGTGTCTGAATGGTAGGCTGTACCAGTACAGCCACAGAGCCTGGAGCTGAAACATGGTCATTTACAGGGAGGCTGTGCTTCAGGGTCAGGGTTTGCGCAGAACACATGCATGAACGTGTCCATGTATCTGTACAGTTCTTTGCCCGAAGAGGGTTCTTTCCTAAGGTGACTAAACAGCAGCCAATTCTTGAATGGGAGAAGAGTATACAGTGTCATCTCCCTCTCTGGGTTCCTCAGCCAGGTAGCTATTGATTACGCTGTGGTTCTGACCATGTAGCTGATATTAATAGCTTTTACCTTTCTTCCTTGCTTGTAGCCATTTACTGACATCTTTGGTATTCTGATCTCATCAGTGATCCTTTCTATGTACATGTTTTCCATTTTTGCTTCAACATGTTGTGGCAGATTTATTAATGAGCTCTTGGGCCCTCTGCGGGCTATTTTTGATTTTGAGTAGCTGTCTATGCTTGTTTTTTTGGGAGAATGAGATCTGCTATGTCTAGCTCTGCTATCTTTGTGACATCACTCCCAAGCTGAATTTTCTGATCCTCATTGCCTATATTACCATAACCATATAGCCTAAATTATACGTGTTTCAGAAGCACATATATTAGATCTTTAAGAACTCCCACAGAATTCTCTACTCAGCCCATTGAAGAAAATCATCAGTTGTCTTGATAACATCTATCAAAACAGCAGGTATAAGCTGCCTGAAAAAAAGTGTAGTTTTATTTAATGGAAAGAATGAGGATAGATTTTGAAAATGCTTGATTATGCATTTTATTTTTTATTTTTTACAATTTTTAAAATAGATGTTGCTGTATGAAACATAAAAGTAATGGACAAATACATATGTAAATATATTCATGTTTTGCTTAGCAAAAGGCATACATTCTGAGAAATGCATTGTTAGACAATTTTGTTGTTGTATGAATACCCTAGAGTATACTTACACAACCCGAGATGGTATTGACTATTGCATACCTAGACTATCTGGTATAGTCTGTTGCTCTGATCACCATCTTTTGTGGTTCATCAATGACTGAAATATTGTTGTGTGGCATAGTAACGTATATTTTAATTTCACTTTCTCCACATGATAAAACCAGTAGAAAGAACTATAATTTATCCTTCCTCATATCTATTTTTCATATATGACAAAAATACCTTCTAATTTGTGGCTTATCATTTAATTTTCATTACTTACAATTTTTATTTACTGAGACTTAACAACATTGTTATTCTTTTTGGCTTCTATGCCTTTATAAAGAACTATTTCTCTATCTGAACCAAGACATATATTTTAAAAGATTTTTAACATTATGTTTCACATGTATGTATTTAATTTACTAGAAATTGATTTCTAAATATGAAAGACTGCTATATAATTTTGTATCTCTGTGTGGATAAACAGTTGTTCCAGCATGATTTATTTTATAAATAAAATAAATTAGTCTATAATTTTGCAGCTTGTCTATACTATCATATTTATTCAATAATTAAACTCTATATAATGTTCCATGAATTGATTTAAAAGGAATTACTGGACTAAAATTATGGTGTTTTATAAGCATAGCTTTTCATGGATTGATATTCACCAGAGAAGATTTTCCTTTCTCATTTTAGGCTTGTTCCTTTAAAAATATTATTTAATGTTTGTAACTTCAGGCTTTTGCCTTTCCATATGCTTCTCATTAAATTCTTTTCAAGTTTTACAAAAGACTTGCTGAAAATTTGATTGAGATTTCTTATAAGCAATTAATAATTTCAGGCATATTTGACATCTTGAATACATTAAACCTTATATTCAGAAACATAAATATATTTTTATTGATTTAGATCTTTACTGTTTCTCAAAGGTTTTTAAATTTTTTTTTATAAAAGCTTTCAACATAAACAGAACTTGTACATTATACATTTTTCTCAAGAGTTGTTGAAAAATTTTATTATCCCACTATTGTTGGTTAGAATGCCACTGATCATAGTACATGAAATTTATATTGTAGTAGATCAGAATATGTTACCCAGACTATGACTATAGGAAACCAGATTATGTCATCCAAAAATAAAAAATACACGTTTTTGTCCTAAAGAATATTTTGAGAAACAACAGATAGAATAGAAGCTCTAAAAACAGAGATATGTTACTCTTTTAAAAGGGAAATGTACATTTATAAAGGAAATTTCTATTTGTAAAAGTCTATTCTTCTCTGTACCAGAAAGCATACTTGACTCTAAATCACAAGATAATTTTATCTATGGAGAAGTCACTGACTTAAATCTCATATCAACTTTTATACTTGCTCACCTTGCTTTTCATGGTCACCTTGCCATAACTTACTTCCCAGCTATCCTTCTCACTTTGTTTTAAATTTTAGCTGAAGATAATATTTAAGCTTAAATTCAGAGCTACCACTTTCAGAGTTGCTTTGCCCTGTCCTTTCTCCCATGTATGTTCAAAATATACCTGTTTGTTTTTCTCTTCCTAATCTGTCTTTTGTTACAAATGCCCCAGGTGAAAACTTCCAAGGAAAGAATTAAGATTATTGTTTTTCTAAAGTATAATATCAAGAGTGTTAACTGAAGTTTTAAAGTTATGTGTTTTCTTGGTGTTTTATGTAGACAATCATATCGTATGCTTACTTTTTGATAGCTTTCAATTCTTTTTTTCTCATTCTCTTTATAACCAAATTGGTAATAAAATACAACTTTGAATTAAAGTGGTAGTACCAATTCTTCTTGAATTAATCCTGATTTAGGGTTACCACCTAAAAGTGTTGATTTCTGGTTTCCAGTCTGGCATGTAAGGGACTTCAAAGTCAGCATTCTTTTCTTAAAAAAAGAAAAACAAACTAAAAATAATTAACAACTCTTTTTAAATACACTAGAGAAATTAGATCACAGGGCAAAACACCCCTGAAAATTAAAGAGACAGACAGCCTGACCAGGTAATCACTACTTAGCATTGCAGAATCCCACGAATGGAAACCTCTGGGTGACCCATTCCAGATAACAAAGCAGTGATCTCTCTTCTTACTACTGCTTTTCAGATTTGTCTGGGACGTCCTAGCTAATGCAGTAAAACAAGTACAGGAAATAAAAGGCATACAGATTGGGAGAAAATAATAAAACTGTCCACCAACAAAATGATTGTTTATGTAGAAAATCCAAATAGGCAAAACAACTTTTAGAAATTATAAGCAATTACAGCAAAATTGCAGAATATAAGATTCACAAGCAAAACTCCATTGCTTTCCTGTATATCAGCAATTAATAATTAAATTTTATTGAAGTGAAAATCATAATACTATTTACATTGTCACCCACCAAATTGAAACCTTAGATATAAATTTAGCAACATGTGTAGTGTGTGTGTGTGTGTGTGTGTGTGTGTATGAAGTAACCTAAAAAACTGATTAAGGAAATCAAGGGCATACTAAATATATGAAGAAATATCTTATGGTCGTGGATAGGAAAACTCAATATTGTCAGTATGTCATTTTTTTTTCTCAAAATAATTATAGATTCTACTCAGTCTTGATAAACACTCCGGCTATATATTTTGTGGATATTAACAAAATTATTCTAAAATTTATATGGAAAAGCCAAAAATCCAGAATAGTTTACTCAATTTTGAAGGAGAAGAACAAAGAAAGTGGAATGTCACCACCTGAGTTCAAGATTAACTATAAAACTACAGTAATAAAGCCACAGTGATATTGTCTTAAATATCACATAAAATACTTATGACCCATTAGAGATTTTAAGACTAAGACTATTATTCTTGAATTAATTCCTTACTTATTAAAATGTACACATTGGGATAATGATTACTACATACTGAGGAAATTCAGCTCACTTAAGGACTAGTGAAAAGGCAGAAAAACCATTGCAAGTATAAAATGATGTAATTAATCTGGAATAAAAACAATTGCCACTTGTGATTTCTTGCTGAAATTTAAAAACTTTGCTTGAGTTTTAATCTGTGGCCTAAATTTTACAAGTTTATATATATGCTTCCATCTTGAAACAAAATAACAAGAAAGATTTCACACATAACATTTGATTCTGATACCTTAAACTGGTGTTAATTCTGAAATAGATTACATTGAATTGATCTACCCAAACTTGTGAATCAGAAACTCTGATATTTTGGAAAATTTGGGGTCCTAAAAATACCTACTTAAATAACAGAGGCAGAAAGTGTTTCTTATAGCAGCATAGGCAGTGACTCAAATGTAAATTTTAATTTCCAATATAAAAATATAAAAATGGCTTTAAAATCCCAATGAATAGGTGGCTGAAAATAGTGTTTATTCTTTTTCATTAGTAAACCATATATTTATTTGAAAATTTTTAATATGTTCAATATAGATACAACATTTTTTCAATGTCATACTATGTTGAGATTCCTTTGTAACATCTCATTCAATTTTATAACTTTTGAATATTAAACTAATTATTATTATTATACTTTAACTTCTGGGGTGCATGTGCAGAAAATGCAGGTTTGTTACATAGGTATACACATGCCGTGGTGGTTGGCTGCATCTATCACCCAGTCATCTACATTAGGTATTTCTCCTAATGCTTTTCCTCCCTTAGCCCCCAACACCCTGCTATTCCTCCCCTAGCCACCCACCCCCCAATAGGCCCCAGTGTGTGATGTTCCCCTCCCTGTGTCCATGTGTTCTCATTGTTCAACACCCACTTATCAGTGAGAACAGGCAGTGTTTGGTTTTCTGTTCTTGTGTCAGTTTGCTGAGAATGATGGTTTCCAGCTTTATCCATGTCCCTGCAAAGGACATGAACTCATTCTTTTTTATGGCTGTGTAGTATTCCATGGTGTATATGTGTCACATTTTCTTTATCCAGTCTACCATGAATGGGCATTTGGGTTGGTTACAAGTCTTTGCTATTGTGAACAGTGCCACAATAAACATACATGTGCATGTGTCTTTAAAGCAGTTTCATTGTGCTGATGGTCTTTACAATTTGGTATGTTTTTGCAGTGGCTGGTACTGGTTGTCCCTTTCCATGTTTAGTGCTTTCTTCCAAGTCTCTTGTAAGGCAGGCCTGGTGGTGACAAAATCTCTCAGCATTTGATTGTCCATAAAGGATTTTATTTTTCCTTCACTTACGAAGCTTAGTTTGGCGGGATATGAAATTCTGGGTTGAAAATTCTTTTCTTTAAGGATGTTGAATATTGCCCCCCACTCTCTTCTGGCTTGCAGGGTTTCTACCAAGAGAGCTGCTGTGAGTCTGATGGGCTTCCCTTTGTGGGTAACCCGACCTTTATCTCTGGCTGCCCTTAACATTTTTCTTCATTGCAATCCTAGTGAATCTGACAATTATGTGTCTTGGGGTTGCTCTTCTCAAGGAGTATCTTTGTGGTGTTCTTTGTATAATACTGTATTTTTATGGTACCTTTTCTATATTTATATACAAAAATACTTAGCAGTGTATTAAAATTATCTGGAATATACAGTACAGTAAAATAATGTGCAGGTATATAGCCTAGGATAATTAGTAGTAGGCCATACCATCTAGGTTTGTGAGGTGCACTCTGTAATATTCACAAACAATGAAATAACAACACATTTCTTAGAACATACCACTGTCACTAAGTGATGAAAGACTATATTCAACATGTGTAATCTATCTTTTACCTTTTAGACATAGGAAATATAGCAGTTGTTTTAATGGCCTTAAATATTAATTATATCATTTATGTTTTCTCTTGGTTCATTTTAATATTTTTTTACATTATTAGCTTTATTTTACTACTCTTATTGCTTGCTAATTTTTGATTGAATGGCAAGTGTTGTGAATTTTACTTTGATGAGTAATGGGTATTTTTATATTTCTATATGGGTTACTGAGATTTTTGTGAGTTACTGGTAAGTTAGTGAAAATGGTTTGATCTTTTTAGATATTGCTTTTAAAATTATTTTGGTGGAGACAGACTAGTGGTTGAACTGATCCATGGAAAACTTTAGCTAATATCATACTCGATGATAAATTAATAAATATTTTTGACCCAAGACTGAGAGCAAGGAGGAAATATTTATTAACACCAATTTATTTAACAATGTACTGGAGGCCATATCTAGAGCAATTAAGAAAATTTTTTTAAATCAATAAAAGACATTAATATGCAGAAAGAATTAAATAAAATTGACTTTAAATTTCAAGGTTCAAAATGATGGCATGAAAGCAAGCTCACTTCAACTTTCTGCCACCAACCACCTGTCAAAAAAAAGCCCAAACCAATATACAGTAATGATATTATTACCAGCAATAACCCATACCTCAAATATGAGATTGAGATAGTTACCAGGGAAACAGAGAAGTGAAAAACTTCAAGCAGATAGTAAGAGAATAGGACTTGCATGTCTGCAATGCGTCTCTTCCCAATCTCTCTTGTAGTAAGTATGCAGAAAATATCCCCCTGATTTACAGTTTCTGTTTTGAAAAAAAGTGAGATAGAGGTGGACAAACAACTTCCTCACCATATTGGGTTCCAGTACACATGGTGTGGTTGAGTCTTTCTTTCTATAAGTCCCACAGGCTTGACCTATGCCAGTCATCTCCCGAAGTTATTGATCATCAAGAGAAACTTAGCTACACAGTCCAGCTAACTTTACCATGTCATATTTACTTTCTGACCCACCAGGTGGTAGTTCTTGGGAGTCTTGCATCTACTACTTTTGCCTATTATCATTTAGGGCCTGGAGAAGTAGATAAAATCTAACTTCTATTCCTCTTCTGAGTCACCTCAACCCACAGGAAGTACTAGTAGCACTTGAAGAAAAAAGTATATATCCATGAGGACAATCAGAGAAAAAAGGGGAAAGAAAGACTACCTTGTCCAGTTCTGGAAACTGTACCCTGTAACATGGTCAAAGGATATGTCAAATCTCAGTGACTGTTCAGCAGCACCACAATATAGAAGGTTTGTTCCACAGATTCCCTACCACAAACCCCTAGACAGCCTTTCCACACTACAGAGATATCCACTTTGGGGCTTCTCTTATTCAGGATGAGTGGGTAGAATGGAGGCAAGCCTAGGCTTAAGGCATTATCTAGTTCTAAAAAGGAGGCAGAAAGCCAGTAAAAGAAAGAAAGAGAGAGAAAAGGAAGGAAGGAAGGAAAGAAAGAGAGAGAGAGAAAGAAGGAGAGAAAAAAGGAAAGAAGGAAAGAGAAAGAATGAAAGAAGGAAAGAAAGAAAGAGAAGAGGGAGGGAAGGAAGGAAGGAAAGAAGAAAGGAAGGAGAAAAGAAAAGAAATAAGGAAAGAGAAAGAGAAAAAGAAAATCAACAGGAACATTACAGAGAAGCTTTTGGCAAACATGTCCAGTGAAAAGCAAAACCAGACAGATAAGACCAACATAAATAACTAATCTTTCAATGCAAAGACATAGACTCAATCCACAAGAAACAACAGAAAACATGGAACCATGACCTCATTAAACTAAGAAAGGAACCAATGACTCTCCCTGATAAGATACCAATATGTGAATTCTGTAAACAGTAATTCAGGATGATGATTTTAAAGGAACTCAGTGATCTCCCAGACAATAAAGAAAAACAATTCAGAAATTTATCAGATAATTTTAACAAACAGATTGAAAGAATTAAAAAAATATTAAATAAAAATATTGGAATTGATAAATGCATTTGCTGAATAAAAAAATCATTACAGGTTCTCAACAGCAGAATAAATCATAGAGAATAAAGAACTACTAAGTTCAAAGATGGTCTATTTGAAAACAGAGTCATAAAAGAAAAAAGAATGAAAAGGAACAGAGATCACTTTTATGACATGGAAAATTGCCTCAAAAAACCAAATTGCATAATTATTGCTGTTCGAGAGAAAGTGGAACAAAAGCAAGTTGTAGAAAGTTTATTCAAAAAAGAATACCAAAAAACTTTACAAAATGTGAGGAAGAGATAAATATCCAGGCACGGGAAAGTAAAAAAACACCAAATATTTTTACTCAAAATAAGACTACCTCAAGGCAAATAATACTCAAACTCTCAAAGATTAAAAACAAAGAGATGTTCCTAAAAGCAGCAAGAGAAAAGAAGCAAATGACGTATCAAGGAGCTTCAATTTGTCTGGCAATAAACTTTTCAACAGAAACCATATAGGCCAGGAGAAAGTGGAAAGACATTTTCAAAATGCTGAAAGCAAAACATGACCATCCATGAATATTTTAACCAACAAAGCTATTTCTCAAATATGAAAGGAGAGATAAAATCTTTTCCAGAGAAACAAAATTTGAGAGAATTCAGTTACCAGAAATATCTTATAAGAAATGCTAAAGAGCGTTCTACAATTAGAAATTTTTTAAAAAATCCCCCTAATGTGCAAAAAGAAAACATTTAAAGATATAAAGCCCACTGGTAAAATTAAGTACACAGCTTAAGTACACAATATTAGAGTATTAAATATTAGAGTACTAAATATTAATATTAAATATTAGAGTATTTAATATTGTAATTGTGTTATGCAATCTTCTCATAACTCTATGTGTGGTGTGCAACTGGTAAAATTAAGTTCACAGATAAACCCACAATACTCTAATATTGTAATCGTGGTGTGCAATCTACTCATAACTCTGCTATGAAAGCCAAAGACAACTCTGTCAAAAAAAAAATAATAACACCTGGATCAACCCATTAAGAAATAGGCAATATAAAAATGTGTACATTGAAACAACATAAAGTCAAAATTTGAAGGATATGGAGTTAGAGTTTCTTTTCCTTTGTTTATATTCATTTTTTATGACCTAAGTTATCACTGTAAGCATGTGGTAATTACAACGTGAAAGCCTGTAATAAAATAATTTAAAATAGACAGCAATGGATTTAAACATACTATCAGATAAAATTACTTAATTCAAATAAGTACATTGTGAAAAGAAAGAAGACTTGATTACTGACAATGCAACCAGAAAACAAGCAACAAAAAGAAACTGGTGAGTCCTTACTTATCAGTAATAACACAGAATGTGAATTGACTCCATTCTCCAATTAAAAACCAGTGGCTGACTGGATAAAGAAGCAAGACCCAAATATATGCTGCCTACAAGAAATGCAGTTCACATAAAAAGACAAATAGACTGAGAGTTAAGGGTTGGAAAAAAAATTCCATGAAACTGGAAATCCAAATAGGGCAGGAGTAGTTATACTTAATGAGATAAAGCAGACTACTAATCAAATATTGTAGAAGAGATGAAAGTCACTATATAATAACAAATAGTTCAGTTCAGCAAGGGCATATAACAATTATAAATACGTAGCACTCAATCAGAAACAAAAAGGAAATACAACAGCTGAGATCACAAAAGTACAAAGAATCATTAGAGACTATTTTGAACAACCTTATGCCACAAAATTGGAAAACCTAAAATAAATGTATAAATTCCTGAATACGTACCTACTAAGATTGAACCATGAAGAAATAGAAGATCTCAAAAATCCAATAATGAATAACAAGATTGAAGCTGTAATAAAAATTCTCACATCAAAGGGAAGTCCAAGCTGAGCACTGTGGCTATGCACTTTGAGGGGCTGAAGCAGGACGACTGCTTGAATTCAGGAGCTGTAGACCAGACTGGTCAACAGAGTGTGTCTTTTCCTCTATTTAAAAAAACCTGTATCTATAGAGACATATAGATAGATAGATAGATAGATAGATAGATAGATAGATAGATAGATAGAGAAGGAAAGTCCAGGATCAGATACTTCACTGCTGAATTCCACAACACATTTAAGGACACCAATTATATTAAAAACGATTTTAAAAAATGAAATTAAAGAAGATGGAATACTTACAAACTTAATCTATGAGGCCAGCATTACCTTGACACCAAAATCAGTGAAGAACACAGCTATAAAAGAAAACTACAGACCAATATCACTGATGAACATTAATGCAAAACTTTTCAACAACACACTAGCAAACAAATTCAACAACCCATTAAAAAGATCACTCACCACAACTAAATAGGATTTATCCCAGGGATACAAGAATAACTCAACATATGTAAATTGGTAAACAGGATATATCACATTAACAGAACCAAGAAAAAAAAAGATGTAATCATTTTAATAGATACTAAAAAGCATTCAATAAAAATCAACATTTATCTATGAGGAAAAAACAAACTGAGTATAGAAGCAGCACACTCTAAAACAATAAAGGCCATGTATGATAAACTCACAACTAACATCATACTGAACAGGCAAATATTGAAGTTCTTTCCTATAGTATCTTAAACAAGACAAAGATGCCTACATTCACTACCTTTATTTAACATAATACTGGAAGCTTTAGCCAGAGCAATTATACAGTAGAAAGAAACAAACGGTATTGAATTTAAAAAAGAAGTCAAATTAGCCTTGAAAATTAACATGTAAAAAATCAACATATAAAATCAGTAACACTACCAGGGAACAGTCCAAAAAGGAAACCAAGAAAGTAATTCTGTTTACAATAGCTACAAATTATATAAAATACCTAGGAATTAATTTAAGCAAAGAAGTAAAAAGTATATACAAGGAAAACTGTAAAATACTAACATGAAATATTGAAGAGGACACACACAAAAATGAAAAGATATTCCATGTTCACAGATTGCAAGATTCAATATTTTTAAAATGGTAATTCTACTCACAGCAAATTACAGGTTCAGTGTAATCTCTATCAAAATACCAATGTCATTCCTCACAGAAATAGAAAGAGCAATCTTAAAATTTATGTGGAACTACAAAAGACCCCAAATTGCCAAAGCTTTCTTGAGCAAACAAGGATAAAGCTGAAGGTATCATACTACCTGACTTCAAAATATAGTACAAAGGTATTGTAACAAAATCAGCATGGTCCTGGCAAAAAAATAGACACATAGTCCAAAAGAACAGAATAGGGAACCCAGGTATATATAAATCTGTACTATGCATTTTTGACAAAGGTTCCAAGACCATACATTGGGGAAAGAATAATCTTTTCAATAAGTGGTTCTGAGAAAATTGAATAACCATATGAGAAGACTAAAACTAGGCCCTATGCTTCACCATATACAAAAATCAAATCAAAATGTATTCAGTCCTTAAATGAGACCTCAAGCTATGCAACTTGAGAAAACAAAAACACTGGTGAAATGTTCCAGAAAATTATTCTGGGCAAAGATTCATTGTGTAAGTTCTCATAAACAAAACAAGAAAAGCAAGAAGAGATAAATGGAATTTTATCCAGCAAAAACAATTCTATATAGTGAAGAAAATAATCAATGAAGAACCAACCTACAGAGTGGAAGAAAATATTTGCAAATATCTATCTGATAGGATATTAATAACAACATATATAAGGAGCTCAAACAACTCAAGATTTTTTTTAAAAAATCAAATTAAAAATCAGCAAAAGGTCTGAATAGTCATTTCTCAAAAGAAGACATAAAAATAGCCTATAGGTATATAGAAAATGCTCAACATCACTAATCATCAGAGAAATGCAAATAAGAATGACCAAGGTGCTATCTCATCACTTTTAGATTGACTTTTATCAAAAATACAGGGAATAATGAATGCTGGCAAGGACATGGAGAATTTACATTCTCACTGTTGGCGGGAATATAAATCAGTGCAGCCACTATGGAAACATGTATAGAAGTTCCTCAAAAAAACTAAAAATAGAACTACCCACAATTCTACTGCTAGGTATGTATCCGAAGGAAAAGCAATCAGCCCTCATACAGAGACCACCGGAGGGCAGACGCAGTAGGGAGCAGTATAGTGCAAGAAGATCTGGTTCTGGTGCAGCTGGACAGTTTGATTCCTCTGTCCAGCACCTGTTAGTGAGGTGGCCTCAGGCGAGTCACCTATGACTTCTGAAACTCATTTTCTCTTTTGTAAAATACAGAAAACAGAATTTAACAGGATGAGAAGAGTGTTTTTTGGTATTTATAATATGCATAATATATATTCTCCCACTCCATCAAAACAATTATTTAGTATTTATGGGAATCTTATAGAAAATAACTGCTGTGAATAACAAGAAAAACTGTATATGTGTAGTTGAGTTTCTAAAGCATATTGCCTCCAAGTAAATGTCTTTTAAAATATAAACAAAGGAACAAGTAAAAAACACATTGAAAAAAATCTTCAGTTACTTTTAATCTACTAAAGACATGCATTTTAAAAGGTATTCACTTCTATTTATTTCTAAGGCTGTAGTTACCAGTAGCAGTCCAAACAACGCAAAAGAAAAGGAAAGAAAATAAACACAACCCTTCTCTTTCTTGAGACTTTATTCAGCTTCCATTTCTAGATACACTGTAGGAAAGAGTCCATCTCTGTTTATCTTTAAAGTTATTGGCTATTTCTTGTTGACAGTTTTAACAGATTCACTTAGAAGAACCTAACTAGACTGCTCTGTGACAGTATCAGCAGGCGTTCTCATTCCCAGTTCAAGCAATCTATAAACCCAGCATGAGAGATCGTGATAAAAATCAGTTGTAAAACTCATACAGTGGGTGAAGTAGATAGCAACTCTGCATTTTTCATGAATTTTGAGAGGAAAAAAATGGCACAGCAGTTAATCATAGCATGATAACTTCAAAATGGCTTGCTGAAGAGTTCCCAAAAAAGGTCCTAGTAAATCATTGAAGACTGTAGAGAACCTATTTGCTAAGCATAATTTAGCATGTTTTCTGCATAGGCTATTTATAAGTGTGATGTGAATTCATTACCATTCTTATGAAAGGTCTAGATTCTGTTCTTTCTTTGCAAGCTTCATTTAGTTGGTAGGGAAATTGTTCAGTAATCTCAAGTATACTGGCAGAATTGGAGGAGGAAATCTACCCCCTTGAATCTCTTTTACTTTTTCGATAGAGGAAAATAACTAACATTTTTCAAATTTCTACCTGTCCCTACATACACCTTGAACTGGGCATTGGGTTGGAATAAGAGTCCATACTTAGAATATTTTAATCTTTCTTTCATGGCTGACTCCTCTTTCCTTCACTACAACTCTCTTGTCCTCCTGCATCAATGTAACCACTCAACAGGCTCATTTTGCCTACTGCCTAGACTGAGCTGATTTATCAAGATAGAGAAATTAAAATAGAGAAAGAGCTTAATTCACACACAGCAGGCTGAAAGGAAGATTGGAGTTTTATTATTACTAAAATTAGTCTTCCCCCAAATTCAGAGACTGTATTATTTTGAGAATAATTTGGCAAGTAGGGGGCCAGGGAGTGAGCATAGCTGATTGGTCAGGTTGGAGATAAAATCAGAGGGAGTCAAAGCTGTCCTCTTGTGTTGACTCAGATCCAGGGCCAGGGCCACAAAACCAGATGAGCCAGTTTATTGATTTGGATGGGGGCAGTTAATCCATTGTGTGCAGGATCTGAAAAACATCTTGAGCACCAACTTTAGGTTTTAAGAGAGTGGTGTTAACCCTAAAAATAATTGGGGAGGTTAACAATCTTGTGGCCGCCAGATGCATGATTCCTAGGCCGTAAGTTTTAATCATGTGGCTAATTTGTTAGTCATACAAAGGCAGTTATTTTCAGAACGCTGTTATCATCTTTGTCTCAAAGTTAAACTATATGCTAAGTTTCTCACAAAGTTAGTTTGGCCTATGCCCAGGGATGAACAAGGATAGTTTGGAGGTTAGAAACAAGACGGAGTCAGGTCAGATCACTTTCACTGTCATAATGTTCTGTTACAATTTTCGCAAATGCAATTTCATCAATGGTTCGTATACATACATTTGTCTCTAATTCTTCAATTCTGTTTTTCTTAAGTCACAAGTAACTTTTGTCAGTTAGAAAAGACAGCCTGACATACACAGCACTATTCCTCAACTGCTTCTCCTAAGAAAAGCAAATAAGTGAGCCACTTCTAACACAGAAGCAGCTTGGAGGACATGATCACATAGAAATTACCTAGTCTAATTTTGTCACTGAAAAGTCATGCTCAATTCTTTTGCTATTATTCTCTGTTTTTAATTAAAAGTATATGTCTCACATATGTAAATCATAAATATGTGTCAAAAAGTTTTTTTTTATTGCATTTTAGGTTTTGGGGTACATGTGAAGAACATGCCATATTGTTGCATAGGTACTGAGGGGCCATGGGCTCTTGGTTCCTTAAAGAGTCCCTGAAAAATTACTGACATGAGGCAGTTAGAAAAATGGCATATGAACGTATTTAATGTATATACACAGAAGCCTTCAAATGAAGACCCAACTTTCCAATTAGTTATGAGGAAGCTTATATACCATCTTGAGGTTACAAAAAAAAAAAAAAAAGGTGGGAGCTTGGATTTTGGTAAAACAGGTTATGAGAGAAGGGAGAAGAGGAATTCTATTGAGAGACAATAAATGGTTCCTAAGGAAGAATGAATGGATATGGATCAGGTGCAGAAATTAACTTGTATATCTGTTCTGCTGGGGATTTAAATAATCCTCAGAGACAGTCATCATAATTGTAAAAGGGTCTGTTCAGGTGTGGTTACTTCTTGGTCCTCTTTTATACAATAGATAATGAGATAATAGGGAGGGGAAAAAACAATTGTCCTTCTAGGTGGGAGAACAGGGAAACTTCAACATCTGTGAGAAAGACATGGAGAAGTCGGGAAAAATTAGAGAACCTGAGATCCATCTTCAGTTTAGCATGTCAAAATGTCATATTCTGTGGTATTGTTTTCTGAGTCACAATGCTATGAAGCCAGTTAGGTAATTATGAGTTCATTGAAGGGCCCAGAAATTTGGGGGCAATATTCAAAGACATATTTGAACAAGATACCTAGTTTAGAAAAGAAACTAGTTGAAGCCCGGAATGACTGTAAACCCACTGGGGATTATCTTTTTTACTAGCAAAATTTATTTTAATTGGTCTCAAAACTAGAGGTTAACATATAACTTCACCAAGTGTAAGGCTTTCAATAATAGCAAATATCAGAATAAAATAAAAATGTATTATTTAGGTTTCCTAGAAACCTAAATATTCCTTACTGAGCTTGAATTTTTGAAGCAGTCCTTGAGTGGAGTATTGGGAGACATTCAGCCTTCATCTGGCCTTATTTAAAAAGTTGCATCATCTTTACTACCTACTCTTTTCAGACTAGAGTTCAGATGGAGTATTGACTAATATATATTTAAGAAAAATCTGTTTAGAATTTAAAATATTTTATTTCTCTTTTATTAATATGCAAATATACATACTTTATCATTTCATTTGGGTCACCATTTTAGAAAATGTACCTGTTATAGGCTGGGTGCAGTAGCTCAGGCCTATAATCTCAGCACTGTGGGAGGACGAGGCAGGTAGATTGCCTGAGGTCAGGAGTTCAAGATCAGCCTGGCCAACATAGTGAAACCCTGTCCCTACTCAAAATACAAAAAGTTGGCTGAGCATGGTGACACGCACCTGTAATTCCAGCTACTGGGGAGGCTGAGGCAGGAGAATCACTTGAACCTGGGAGGTGGAGGTCGCAGTGAGCCAAGATCATGCCATTGCACTCCAGCCTGGGCAACAAGAGTGAAATTCCATCTCAAAAACAAAAAAAAAATGTATCTGTTATAACAGAATATTACAGAAAAGTAACATATTTAATATATATGTATATATATGTTATATATATGTGTGTGTGTGTCTATATATATATATAATTTATCATTCATACACATATGTATTTCTTACAGCTCTGGAAAGTGGGCATTCCAAGATTGAAGTGCCTGAATCTGGTGACAGCCTTCTTGCAATGTTTTTCCATGGCAGGAGGTAGAAGGACAAGAGAGGGCAAGAGCAAGAAGGGACTGAGCTAGATTTTATAACAATCCACTCCCACAATAACAGCATTAATCCATTCATGAGGGAAGAGCCCTCATGATTTAAGCACCTTTATTTGACCCTATTCTACCAACACTAGAATTGGGGAGTAAGTTTCTAACACATGAACTTTGGGAGGACACATTAAAATCATGGTAATGTGCTAAGTAATTTCACCTACATTTCTGTGATAAAAAGAAAAATACATGTGAAAGAAACCAAGTGGGCAACTCAAAAGATTGAGTGCCCTACCTGATTGTCTGTTCAAGACGCTTAAATAATTGCTACTTCCTGTTTGTTTATTCCATATCTTGTCCCCTCATCCTTCTCCTTATGTGGGCTTTTACCTAATCACCACATGCTTAGTGACTTGCCAGTATCCAGGAGGAGCTGCATGCACCATTTGGTGGTTGAAGTTACGGTCATGCTCTCTTGGGGAAATTTTCCCTTACCAGTCTAGTGCACCCGGTGACTGGGTGGAATGTCAAACACCACCATTTTCACACTTACTATACACACTTATACATGTCCCCAAGGTAAGTCAAATTCCCCCATTTTGCCTTTTACTGCACATGCCTGGACACATTTGCTCAATTATTAGTGTCTTATTGGGAAGTTGTGGCCCACAATTAAGGGACCACCTAACAATTGCATGACAGTCACCTGACATTACTTGGGGCCCTGTCCTGCCCTACTCATATCTGTGTGTCCACCTACTCTACTTCATGACCAACTTGAATCTGATTCACAGTTTTAAATGCCATGCATTAGTTAACTAAATTTTCATACTCTCTATGTACAATGCTATAATGGATGTTCATTGGAAAGTGGGCTTTTCTTTAGAAAAAATAACTGCATAATTAACTTTTGGAGATTGATATTCTTAATTTTGTTACATATTTCAAAAGAGATACTATGTTTTATAAAATATTGCTGACGTTAAATGGTTTTCTATAACAAATTTTGATCATATATGAAAATGTAACTATTAAATTAATAAGAATTAAAATATAATGTAGCTTTTATATCACTTTTCTCCTGTAAATACCCTGTAATATGACTGCATATTTAGTGAATGAACTTGAAATAATTACTGCATATTCACCTGAGTTTCTGAGATATTTTTATTTAATTTTGGCAACAGGTATGAAGTAGTGATTACTAATCAGTAATGAATTCCTGATATCCTTTTCACTAAAACTTTGGCAATGTTTTGTGTTGAATGAATATGTACCCTAAACTAGGAAGCTGGAGACATAAATTCAAGTTCTTCGCACAAGCCAGGGCCTGTTATATAATCGCTTGAACAATTTATTCAAATTCTCTCCACTGTAATTTCTTTATCAGTAAAATGAAGCAGTTGGATGAAAGGATATTTAATTCTTTCTACAACTAACATTGTGTAAGTTCCATAAGTGTTGCTGAAAAAGTAGTACTACATGGCTCACTGGCTTAGAATTTACTCAAGCAAAAAGAATATCATTTTATTAAACTTGATGAAGCATCAATGATCGGCAAAAACGTCAAACCACCCACAGATATTATAATTGCTTTGGAAGTCTTAGCCAATTAATATCACATTTTTACAAAATTAAAGTATTTAAACTGTACTTCATGCAGAGGACTGTTAAAATCACAGCACATTTTATTTTTAACAGTTACCAAAGGAAACTTTTACAACTGACTATAGAAATAAAATTAATTAACACAGAATTTATTTCATTTCATTTCAGTCAGGCGAATTATATGTAGGTCACAGCAACTGAAGGCATTCTGTCCCCACAAAATTTAAAATAAAATTAACTTGAACTTTAATTCATATATTTTGGGAAATTGAGCACCCTGATCAACTATCTCTAGAGTCTTGCAATGGGGAGGTGAGGGAACATGGTATTCCTATTTCAAGATTCCTATGTTTATTAAATTTGGAGTATTTCCAATATTTCCGGGTTTTTTCATTTATTTCATCCTTTCCATTCTATCCTTAAATACAAATTTTGCGTAGCAGTATGGGTATACATGACAGTAAGTTATAGGTGACTTAAAATATATTAACTCTTCCTCTTCAAATTGTTTGGCTATGACCCCATGGGTGGTTTATTATTATTTATATGTGGTTTATTATCAAGCCACCTGCTATGTGGTTTATTATTAAGCCACCTCATTCTAACTTGATGCTTTCTTATTTTTTGCTAGCCCACATCTTATGTTTCTTCCTGATGTGTTGCTGGTAACTTTGCAAATATAAAATGTCAAATTGTCTCTTGAACAAACATAGCTTCTTCCAGAGGAAATATAGTGGTCAGGTAGTAGACTAATTTTTTTTTTGTCTTTACTAAATATGCATGCTATATGTGTATATAGTCATTTTCCTTAATTATTATATACTAAAATTACTATATACATATATAGCATGTTTATTTAATATATAAAATATTACAATGAGAAAATTAGTGGAGAAAAATAGGATATTGTAAAACATTTACATTAAAATACTGTATTTTTTATAACCATTTAAATAATTAGAAAATTACTTTCTAGTAAAAAAAATTAAATGTTAATTAAAATCTTACTAATGCTAAGTAATATTCATGGTATGAATTAGCACTTTAAAAATTATTTTAAAAAACATGTATTTTAAAGGATTCGTAATAGAAGCAGAGTAGTGGTTTTCATAGTTTTCGCATATCTAACCCCCAAAAGTTTTTGAAAAACTATTGGTAGCCCTACAAGTTTATAAGATGCCATCTAAAATTTATTAATTTTAATATTTAAAAGGTGGTAATTTCTAAAACATTGCACATTTTGTCACTTAAAAATAAAACTGTTACATTAGCTTTTGAATCTAAAAGATACCATTTAATACATACCATTACCCATATAGAAAAACAAAATGAGGCCAGGTGTGGTAGCTCTGCCTGTAATCCCAGCACTTTGGAGGCCAAGGCAGGTGATCAGTAGGTCAGGAGATCAAGACCATCCTGGCTAACAGGGTGAAACCCCATCTCTACTAAAAATACAAAAAATTAGCCAGGTGTGGTAGCATGTGCCTATAGTCCCAGCTACTCCAGGAGGCTGAGGCAGGAGAATCACTTGAACCCAGGAGCTGGAGGTTGCAGTAAGCCAAGATCGCATCACTGCACTCCAGCCTGGGCAACACAGCTAGACTCCTTTCCAAAAAAAAAAAAAAAAAAAAAGAAAGGAAAGTAAAAGTAGACACAGGAGCATGATACAGTGGGGAGGCTGGGAGTTAACAATTAGGTAAATAAAAATGTAAGAGATAATGAGTGTCTGAATTCAATGATGAATAAAATAGAAAGGGGGACTGCACTATAAATATTTGAGAAATATAACGAACAGAGGGAGTCTTGAGAGACAAGCAAATGGTGACTCAAGAAGTCTGTTCAACTAACTGTGGGCATTAAAGGCTTAGTTTTAGTGAATGCAAAGAGTTTGCCTAAGCAAATTTTGGATTGTAGACTGTAATGTTAATAGTAGAACTTCTATGAAAATATCCAACAGGAAGTTATAAATTATCTCTGCTTATAGATGGTAATCGAAGATGTCAGTCCCAACTTGCCTGTAAAAAAACTAATGCAACTGGAGGTGAAGTTGGTTGCCAGCCTCAGAAGGCTATAACATGGGTGCTCTAGGTCTTTCTCAGCCACATTTTCATTACTATTGTCTGCAAAAGTAAGAGTAAATTCAAGAGCATACCACTTTTAATCTGAGAATATCTGTGAATTATCCAAGGTAGCAACAATCAAAATAAGAAATAATGAAAAAGGAACAAAATACCAACAGGTTTTTTTTAAAAAAGTCTTCAGGCTTAAAGATTATGGCTAGACCATTGCTTGTCAGATCTCACTGCACTTTAGAATCAGGTGAAAGCTTTAAAAAATATAATGAAAAGGATGTACCAATAGGATCAGAAGATACTGTGTATGAGACCAGTATATATATATATATATATATATATGAGAATAAATATATATATATTTATATATTTAAAATGAATATATATATATTCATTTTATACTCTTTAATATAAATGTTAAATTACATATGTTCATTATATTATACATATTATATATATTTAATAAATAATTTAATATATTTATTTAATACCCTTTAATTTAAAAGTTATATGCTTTCAGATACTTCATAAAGACTAAAAAATGTGAAAGGCAGAATTATGTCTGCTTGTGGTTGGCGGAGATGCATGCCATCCTTTCAGTGCATGTTGAACAATATTTTCTATACAATGAGTAAAATGTTTTGCTTACATACACACACATACATCACACACACACATGTATTTCTGAAGTGAATATTATAAAATCATAGACACCAAGAACAGTCTAACACCTTTGTTTTTATCCTGGAATATATGCAAGTTATGAATATTGTGTTATTATATAAGTATTATGATAGTGATTGATATTATCTTAGTGTGAATTAATGAATATTAGCATCTTACTATATTAGTAAATGCAGATTATAGTTTGTCAGTGTTTTGAGTAATAGATATAATGTAGGATATGATCATTATCAATATTTGACAAAATATAAAACTGGAATATATTCTTTGATATCATTTGAAAAAATGTCATCAAAGTGTTTGAAATATTTTAAAGAAACTAGAAAGGATTTTAACATAACACTTCAATAAATCTTTGAACTAATTTTTAAAATTCAAAGGACTGTATAATCCAAATTAATGCTGCTTGAAAGTTACAAGCTAAAACATATATATCAAAAATTAGATATAAAGTAATTTTCAGTATCATAAATTCAAAAATTGGACATTATTGGGAAAAGGTATAAAACTGTATTATTTGTCTATCAAAATAACCAGAGACATAATTAATGAAATAATTAAATATTGTGCTTAAATGGCAGTTATTCAGAAAATTGCTCATCTGTATAATTTATTTGATGATATAAACCATACTAAAAACATAGTATTTTTAATTGTTTTATTAAGTTAAATGAGATTTAGTTCTTCCTGTTTAGGTTTGGATATTAAGATGCAAAAATAAAAATATATATTTATGTCTATGAATAACTTTATAGCCTAATCTTGGGGAGTGAAGATGTGGCCATCATTTCTGTACCTGCAGAGAAACAATTTGGTAGTTAAATGGAAAATCTATTTGGTATGACTAAAAAAAAAATTTTTTTTCCTTTCCATTCTTTTCTTTTTTTGTCTTTTTGAGATAGTGCTTACACTGTTGCCCAGCCTGGAGTGCTGTGGCATGATCTCAGTTCACTGCATCATCTGCTTCCCAGGTTCAAGCAATTCTTGTGCCTCAGCCTCTGGAGTATCTGGGATTAGAGTCATAAGCCACCATGCCCAGCTAATTTTTGTATTTTTGGTAGAGATGCATTTTTGCTATATTGCTCAGACTGATCTCAAATTCCTGACCTCAAGTGATCTGCCCACCTCAGCCTCTTAAATTGTTGGGATTACAGGCATGAGCCACTGCACCTGGTCTGCTTTTATATTATTATGTTTACGTTTTTATTTATGATAGCTTCTGTCTTTATTTCATGTGTTCTGGACATTGTTTAATATTAACTAGGATGTTTCTAACCGATTTTAAAGAACTCATATTATTAAAAGTGGGAGATTCTTTAAAATCTTCCATTTCATCAAACTCTCTCTTCTTAAAATTAAGAAAACTAAGATATGGTGAGGCTGTGACTTTTCTGAAGTTATGGAGCAAAACACAGTGGTGGACTAACCTAGATTTGCCATTGTCAGAATTATCCTCTGTGTGTGGAAATAGGCCAGGCTGATGCATTTGTAGAATGAATGTCATGGCAGTGCATCTTGGGTTAAGTAGAAAGGTAATTTCTTTCAGTACCCTTTTTCTTTGTGCTAAATCTGAAGTTGTGTTTCTTGCTATTTTCATGTTATTCTTCGTGATAATGGCAGTGGCAGCCCATTTGGAACAGCTACTATGGGGAAACCAGCTGCAGTGAAGGAGGCTTGACTGGAGTGTGCACTCTGTGGAGCTGGCAGAGGCTGGGAACAAGTGGGAGCCCAGTGTTCACAGGTGCAGTGGTAGCCACTGAGCTGTGGTTCCAGACCCAGGCATCCTTGTTCTCTTGGGGGCCTGGGAAGGCCCCTGCCCCTGCAGGCTGGTGAGTGGGCGGAACAAGCCCAGCAGGTGCCAGCAAACATCAAGCAGAGGCTTCACCTGCCACAGAGGTTTCCGGTGAAGAGATACCCGAAGGATCTTGTGACATTGTTATAATTCTTGCTATAATTTACTTTGAAATATCAACAATTTAGCATAACTATACCATCTGTATGTTTTTAATGACTAAAATCTCTTTATATTGTTTTCAAAACAGTTCTTAATATACTGAAACCAGATCTATGACATATATTATTACCATATACTGTTGTTACAAAGAATAGTATTTGTTTTCTGCTTTTATTATTGAAATTATCCCAAGAATTAAGTATATGTGATATTAGACAATTTTATAACGCTTTAAGATTTATATTCATTAAGTTATATAGAATTCATATGAAAAGATAATAACAATGGGCAAGATAAAAGTAGCAGTAGCCTTAAGGGAATTGTTGCAAAATTAAGTCAAGATACACCTGAAAAAACTAAGGAGATATTACAAGAGAATTTGGAGGATATTAAAATTTATAATGCCCATGGAACTAATATTGCTAATAATTTATTTTTTTTTGAAAATTGCTACATTGTTATAATGGTATGGTTTTGTAAAGATTTTATCGGCCGGGCGCAGTGGCTCACGCCTGTAATCCCAGCACTTTGGGAGGCTGAGGCGGGCAGATCACGAGGTCAAGAGATCGAGACCATCTTAGCCAACATGGTGAAACCCCATCTCTACTAAAAATACAACAATTAGCTGGGCGTGGTGGTGAGTGCCTGTAGTCCCAGCTACTCGGGAGGCTGAGGCAGGAGAATTGCTTGAACCCGGGAAGCGGAGGTTGCAGTGAGCTGAGATTGCACCACTGCACTCCAGCCTGGCACCTGGTGATGGAGCGAGACTCAAAAAAAAAAAAAAAAAAGATTTTTATCAATTAAGATAATGTTTTCTTTAGAGAAACACATACTAGTTACTCAGTCTTCCTCAAAATTCTTCTTCTGTCTGTAAAATAGGAATGATATCTCTCTTACATGGAGTTTATTTGATTAAAATGAGGTATCTCATAATATCACTAAAAGAGGATCTGACGCATGTTAAATCTTCAAAATTCTCTTTCAGTCACACACACACACCAATCTCCCTCCACATATTAAATAGTAAAGCTGTAAGACAAATTGTAAGACTTCAATTATGTACATTTTTAAAAAAATAAATTGGTTCTTTCTGTGTTGCCCAGACTGTCCTCAAACTCCTGGTCTCAAGTAATCCTCCTACCTCAGCCTCTTAAATAGCTAGGACTACAGGTGTGTGCCACTGCACCCAACTTAAAAGTTTAAATATTCTAGGTTGGTATCAATATTGTAAAAATGAACCCCCCCAAAAAGTATTTTTCAGCTGGAAAAACAAAATAGTTAAAGATTTAAATATGCAGAAGGACCACTGAGCAAAGCTAGAACATAGATCAAAAGAAATATAATGTGAGTCGCAAAGGCAAGCTATTTATGAAATTTTAAGATTTCTAGTAGCCATGTTAAAAAAAACAACATAAAATTAATTTTAATAATATAGTTGATTGACTCCAATATATTAAGAATGTTTTGATTGTCTTATTGAGACATGTTACAATGTTCACTTTTAAACTGTTTTTGACAATCTGCATTTTTTTATACTTTCAGCACATCTGAATTTGAACTAGTCAAATTTTACATGTCCTATAGTAACTATTCATTATTGTCTCAAACAGTTCAGCTCTAAAATGGAAATTAGAGTCCCAAAAACTAATTGCAAAAGTAAGAAACAGTCATTAATTTGCCAACAAAAGTTGGCTAAACAATGAAGTGTGAATGTTTTAAGACTAAAAAATATTTCAAACAGCTTCTGTGAGTAATCACAAGTTCAAAGTAAAATTAAATTACAATATAAATGCTTTTAATAAAAGTATCAACTAGTTTTTTGCAAAGTGAAATTTAAACATGTAAACATTTTTTCTTGAATAAATGTAACTAATATAAACTATTATATAGTGAAAAAATTAACAAAGTAAAAGGCTAAGTAGATCATTTAAGCAATCATATGCATTGCAAAAGATAAGAGAAGAAATAAAACTCTAGGTGGTAAATTTATTTCTTACTACACCTTCAGGAGTGTTATTTGGCAATTTATAAATCTATTAAAGTGGAATTGCTAGTAATGGTGTGAAGTAAACTCAGTTTATTCCACAAAGTAGAATGAATTAGTTTATTTCATGGTCATTTTAGGTGTACCATAAAGATAATGAAAACATAAATTTTATTATTTGGTCAGAAATCACTTTTATTACTTTTGATTGATAGTGACTATAACTGTCAAATTCTATAGCCTGATGATCATCTTGGGTTTGTGCTCTGAAATTTGCTTTGAACAAGTCTCTGGAATATAATTACACCAGGTACAATTTGAATTTTTTTTTTCCTTCTGTAAAGTCACAGAAAAAAATCAGTGTTTTTAGGACCACGAGAAATTGAAAACAACATATGAATGCACAATTGTGCAAATTAAGAGTTTTATTGTAAAATATATGCTGAGATCAGGACTGACACCAGGTAAAATTGGCATATTTCTGAGTTTAATTGTGGTGCCCTGTATGCACCGACTGAAAGTCTTTTATTCCTTGGCCAGATACTGCTTTCTGTAATTAGCTTTTATGCCGTTTTATAAATCAGGAAACAGAAGGCCATTATTCACTTAGTAATCTTTCTGATAGGGCATTGCTATTTTTAACTTAGGACTTTATTCAACAAATAATTGAGTATCTGCAAGCTGTAGATATTAATTGTTCCATTTAAGTCTTTCATGACCCGTTGGCACCTTGCCCCTCCCTGAGTGACTTGTGGCCCCCTCCAGAGCCCAATCCTCCCTGCATTCCAGACCAGGGTCTCCGCATGGTGGAACGTGGATCTCCCTGACTAATGTAATCTGTAACTGTTCTGGCCGATGGACAGCGGCCATTGGCGGACAAGGTTGGGTGGGAGCAGCTGTCAGAAAATTCTACCTGGGGAGAAAGGCAGATTGGAGAAATATGTGAGCAGAAGCATCAAGCCCCCAGCATGTTATATGTTACCCCAGCAGACTTTACAAAACACTAATTCAAAAATAAATGTTTTAAGAATTTCAATGCTGTAATTGCAGACAATTAGACCTTAACTATAAGCCCTTCTCTGTGTGGTACCCTGTGTGGCTGCACTGGGCAATGCTCACAAGGACAGCCCTAGGAATGTGACAGGTAAGGTGTTTATAGCAGCTTCTCCACTTTGTCTTTGTAGCACAAAAGCAGCTACACACATCAATAATGAGCAGGGGTGTGTTCCCATAAAATTTTCTTTACCAAAAGAGGAAGGTGGGCATATATGGCTTTAGGCTGCAGTTTGCCAAATTCTAGTATAGACATAACAAAGTAGAGTCAAAATATTTTGGAATCACTTATAGAGGAAACATACTGCGTCTCCAACTCTCCCCATGGACATTTTTTGATAGAGCTCTGAGTCCCTGCAGTAAGTTTTGTTAACACATTTCCTGCTATATAATTAGATCCAGATTATTGTAGTAAGATCTGTTAGTCCGGGAATATCTGCTGCAACAAGGGTCCCCAGCCCCTGGGCCAGGGACCAGTATCGGTTTGTGGCCTTTTAGGAACCAGGCCTCACAGCAGGAGGTGAGCGGAGGGCAAGAGAGCATTACGGACTGAGTCTTGCCTCCTGTCAGAACAGGGGCTCATTAGGGCCTCATCAGATACCTCACAGTCACAGTTCACATTAGGGTTCCATACATACAGTTCACAATAGGTTAATTGTGAACTGTAAATGTGAACTTTGCATGTGAGGGATCTGATAATGCCTGACATCGCAGGTGGAAGTTTCATTCTGAAACCACCCTTTCCTCCTATCTGGTGGAAAATTGTTTTCCAGGAAATTGGTCCCTGGTGTCAAAAGGTTGGGAATCATTGACCACTGTGCTACAGAACATCAAGAGCATACCTCCTTCCTCAGGCATATAACTGAATTAGTCTTTGAGCAAGTTTGAGTTGAATTGTCTATGTATTTGTATCCAGAGAATGCTGAAGCAGAGCTTCATAGGGTGGGTTTAATACTCAGTAAATCTTATACTGTAGTACAGTTGCAGAAAATTGAAGTGAGTTCATAAGAAGAATGAATTTAGATTATCGGGTTCAAATTGGAAAGAGTATAGTCCTAGACAAGAGGTGGAGCTAAGAGCCGGGAATCAGATAGATACTGTATTTCTTGGAAATGGACTGGGACAGAGAAACAGATGGAATCCTTTGGAAACTTCCATTGGATAATTCCTTTATAGTACAACTTAAAAATAAAAATGTATGTTTACTTTCCAAGAGGTACTACTGTGCTGGGTCTATAGAAGTCTGCAGTTATTATGAATGACTTAAATAACTCAGTTATTAAAAGCTTTGACAAACTGTAATTTTTTAATGTCCCATAATAATAATTGGAGAAAATATTGCCATAATTGATAACCTAAGTGATTCAGTGAATATAAGTTTATGGAATTTATCTTCAATTTAGCAAACTAAAATTAAATCACAAATAATTAAAATATATTTCATTTCCTTATATAAGTATCTTTATCAGTAATTTCTGCATTAATTACGATGTCACGTTAGTTATTTGTAAAACAGGTCTTTGGATATTTTCACTTTTATAATTTTTAATAGCAGATAACGCCAATATTTTTATAATTTAAGAATAAAATATGTACCAAAGTGTGAGTTGAAGTTCAGGGGTCTGGGTGAAGGAGAGAAGTCCGATATAAGTTTGGTTAAGTTTTATCTAAATTGGTCAGTGGGAAAAACAGCTCAGCCAACCATTTATTAGATAAAGAATGGGAATTTGGAGAGTCTATCTGCCTTTTCAAGGTCAATAAGGAGGCCTCTGTACCTGTTTAAATCATATTGTAAAGAGTGTTTCAGTTTATAGTTTACAGAGGAAACATACTCCATCTCCAACTCTCCCCATGGGCAATTGTGATAAAGCTTTAAGTCTCTGCATTAGGTTTAGTTAACACATTCCCTGCTATAACATTAGATCCAGATTATTGTAGTAAGATCTGTTAGTCCAGGAATATCTGCTAAAGCAAGCGTTCCCAGCCCCTGGGCCAGGACCAGTTCTGGTTTGTTGTTCTGAAGAGTGTTATCTAAATCACAAAAGGACTAGGAAGATTTATTGACCATCTCTATTTCAGGGAGTATAGGGCTTAGGCAAATTGCAACATTGTCACTATATTAATCAATTACGTTTAAATCCCTTAACCTGAAAAGTATGACAACAAGAAAATTCCAAAAGATACAATTTTCAAAGTAGAAAGTTCAAATGGCACATATATATATATATATATATATATATTTATAAATATTTTATATTTCAGTTATTGTATAAGTACTACTTTTAAAAGCGTGGTTCCAATTTTTGTATATCATATTAGATAATACAAAAATCCAGTACTCCCAAGACAGAAACTATGTACACTAATATTAAAAGTAGGCATGCAAACATACACATGCATACAGGCATACAATACAAGTAATGAGGAATATATTTTATTTACATAGATATAAAAATAGTATAAAACATTCATTACTGTAATATTATTTTTTAAAATTTGTTTTATAGTTTAATATGGTATGCATAGTGCTGGTCTCAGATTCATTTAAAATAGTAAACACTTGAATATCATCTATGACCAGCATTAGAAGAAGACTTAAATAGCTTTTAGTAGATTGATATCATGTAGCCATTGAAATCTTTCTAAAGAATTCTTTTTTTTTTTTTTGAGTCGGAGTTTCGCTCTTATTACCCAGGCTGGAGGGCAATGGCGCGATCTCGGCTCACCGCAACCTCTGCCTCCTGGGTTCAGGCAATTCTCCTGCCTCAGCCTCCTCAGTGGCTGGGATTACAGACACGCACCACCATGCCCAGCTAATTTTTTGTATTTTTAGTAGAGACGGGGTTTTACCATTTTGACCAGGATGGTCTCGATCTCTTGACCTCGTGATCCACCCGCCTTGGCCTCCCAAAGTGCTGGGATTACAGGCGTGAGCCACCGCGCCCGGCCAGGAATTCTTAATGATATGAAAATATGTACACAAATAGTTAAATTAAAAATTGGCTATCCTACATAAGCTCAACTCTATAAAGAATGTCTTACGTAAGAATATGCATACAGTGGCACAAAGTAGATAAGCCCTATAAAGAGGAATGGGAGTTACTGTCAGCAAAATTTGTCAGACTTAAAACAGGCAGAAGGGGTGACTGGCAGTTTTTTTTGTAGTGACAGTCTGGACATTGTCTAGTGAACCTTCTGATTCTGTAGGAGTGTATACCTTTTGTTGTTTTAGGTTGATTAAGCTAGTTATAACTCTCAAGGAGTAATAGAGTGTAGAAAACTTATGGCAAATACTGCCTACTCCTAGCCATGAAGATACCTTTTCTGCATTAAAATGCAAATAAATGGCCTGGTGTGGTGGCTCATGCCTGTAGTCCCAGCATTTTGGGATGCTGAGGTGAATGGATCACTTGAGGTCGGAAGTTCAAGATCTGCCTGGCCAACATGGTGAAACCCCATCTCTACTAAAAATACAAAATTAGCTGAGCATACTGTCAGGTGCCTGTAATCCCAGCTACTTGGGAGGCTAAGACATGAGGATCACTTGAACCTGGGAGGCAGAGTTTGCGGTGGGCCAAGATCTTGCCCACATGGACAGCAGAGCAAAGCTCTGTTTCAGAAAATCAAAAAACAGCAGAAAACCAGTGTTGTATTTAAAAAAAAAAAAAAGACAAAATACAAATGAATATTGTCCAGTGGAGAATAAAACTCTTTGTAAGTCAAATTCTCATCTGAATTGGCTTATTTCATTTATGTTTATATTAATCAGTGAGTTAAATAAAATGAGTAACATGTTTATTTTATATTTACAGAGCACAGTTTTACCATTTTGATAATTATACCTTTTCAAAGTAAATAATAATCAGAGAAAAAACTTGGAATAAAAAGAAAGTCTAGGCTGAACTTTAGGAGGATCCCAGAATTTTGGAAGGCCAAGGTGGGAGGATAGCTTAAGTTCAGGAGTTTAATTTAACCAACCTTGACAATAGGACCAAACCCTGTCTCTATTAAAAACCACAAAAATTAGACAGGTGTAGTTGTGTGCTCCTGTGGTCTCAGTTACTAAAGCAACAGAGGTGGAGGATCGCTTGAGCCTCAGAGGGAGAGGCTGAAGTGAGTCATGATCGCACCACTGCACTCCAGCTTGGGTGACAGATCCAGATCCTATCTCAAAAAAAAAAAAAGTTAAAATAATTTGTAATAATTTTTCTAATCTGAAAAGTATTTCCAAGAAGCTTATGAGTCTGCTAAATAATGTAAACACTAAAATGGTTCAATAGCAATGCCAGTGCATATGTATTTAACTGTTTCATCAATCAACCTCAAACCTTTCATAATCTTGCATAATTATCTAGTCTTGTATTCAGCAGTGGATAATCCGTAATAGGAATGAAATTATTGGCCTTTGTAAATGTATCTTGAGGTTCTTTCTTAAATATTGTATTTGAAGATATTCCATATTTGTTCATTGCATTTAACCCTTTAATCCCTCCATAAATATGTAGTTTATTTTGATTTAGCCATTTGTATTGAGAATTGATTAGATACTTCATCAGTTAATATTACATACATATACAACATGTGTATTGAAATTTGAAACAGCAAGTTGTAATTCTGTTTCTTGTAATTATAACAGCACCCAGATAATATACTCTTTGATCCCACTTTCTTCATTGACATTTATGGGTTGAAAGACTATTTATATTGACATGATATTCTTAAAAGTATGTTTAATTTGGAGATAATTGCCATGGGATTTTGCTGGTCATATCAAACTCCATAAAGTCACTTTAAAAAAATCAACATGTATAAAAATGTTGGTTAATATCTAAATACTAATTTAAAATCTGTAGTGCTAACCTGTCGAGTCTGGCCTGCAGACTCTGGCCTAATGATGGATGAAAGATGTAAGCAAACACAGGCTTTTTGCCTGGTCACACAGCAGGAGGACTTGCTGCTTAGTGATCCTGAGGGGAATACCACTGGCCCTGCTAAGCCAGATACCCTGGTATTTAATTAGTAAAGGTTTAATGACAAAGGTCATGAGTAAACACCATTGTGGGTAATTAACATTGCTGACCTCTGAGTAGAGAGCAGTTCTGCACATGAATGATCAAAGATTGGTATCTGGGGAAATAGGTAAGCAAGCTATTTAGATAAACCCTCTACATTCCCTTGTTATCTGCTTTTTGCTGTTAGCTCAAGGTAAGAGGATTAGGCTGCCTTCAGCCATAACTTTCTCCTGCAATTTTTGCAAAACCTTTCAGCCTTTCAAGAAGGTTTGCATCTTTGTATAATTTTTCCCACCTCCCTGACAGATCTCCTACACTAAACCAAATACCTGTTTACAACCAGGCATACATTCTAACTAAACAACATTTTATTTTAATATTTAGAGCCAATAATGATCAGAGAAAAAACTTAGAATTAAAAGAAATCTAGGCCAGGCACAGTGGCTCACACCTGTAATTCTAAAACTTTGGGAGGCTGAGGCAACTTTTTAGTTTAGAGGCAACTTTCTTTTTCCATAACATCTCCTTTCTTTAAAATAATGAATGTAAGACATAATTTGATTGGTGTTGACAGATATACTTAGTGTCCTAAAACATAATGATCTCTCTCTCTCTCTCTCTCTCTCTCACGCACACACACACACACGTTAATGTATTCTATTATCCATAGCCATAGTTTTTCTGAAAATTCTCAATATGAAATACTGTTTAGAAAAGAATATTAAGTATTTTAAAATTTGTTAGACTAATATACAATGTTTACTCAATTACAAATTTAATGATATATTCTAAAATACTTTGTAAACTACTAAGTCTGAGTCAAATCTAATTATTATTGGAAGAGGGATGCCTCTTATATCTAGCTGATTTATGAAATAATTTTTGTAATGTATTTAAAGCCAATTAGGAATAAAGAAGTGCCTGGAAATAATCCCATAGTTGGAAATAATCTTAGAATTCATAAACTATTCAATCAAAACTGCTAAAAAGTCAAATCTGTCTATATGTTTATAATAAATGAAGTCAAATATTTGCAAAGCATGCAGTACAATTTCTTCCACATTAATATATTTATATCAAGGATAGTCATATCGGTTTAAATATTATTGATTTGTGTAAGTTCTGTTTAATCTTTTCAACCATGCTGGATTGTATGCTTTACAGACCTTCTAGCTTATTAGAAAATCAAATTTTCTATGATTCTAGGTTCCCAGGTAATTGCATTCCATCCTCTGTAATGTTGAGCACTTGGCTAATATACAATCACTTGTTTCTGAAATTTTTTATAGACATTCATCAAAGAAATCTTATTGGAACACATATTCATCTTGAGCATGGAGATAGTTTATATATCTATTTGAAGCATCCAAGATCTGACTATAGTTTATAATAAATACACTATTATCTGCATGGGACAAGAGTAGGCTAATTTGTAAGATAGCCTTGTATCAATGCTTGGGGAAAAGTGTTATCTATCTAGTAATTAAATCTTGGAAAGGCAGATAAAGTTTTTTGATAGAAAAGTTAATATTTAAAATTAAAATTAAATAAGCAATTAAGCTGAAAGATGTGTTAAAATATAGTCTGGATTATAACAACATAATAGGTAACCTTGTGAATTTGATACATGAAAGATTCTGAAACTAACCTCCAAATTCAGTTTAAACAAGATGGCTTAATTGGCTCAATCAGTCTTCTAAAAAATACAACTTGCATAATAGCCAAATATTGATTCATGAGCAACTGTTCATAAACTTAATAATCTCTGAAATCAAACTTGTTTACTCAATGAAGAGTCTTCCTCAACAGTGGTTATATACTGTTAATGGCAATGTTTAAATTAACTCAGAATCTCTTACAATCAGTATACAATATACATATTAGATTAAAAGAACATAGTTTTCTACTATTTAATGTCCATGTGTGTGACAAAGTGGCACCATCTAACTTTAAGGGCTGTATTTCCAGGTTTTGCTTTAAGAAAATTTGCAGAAAAGGAATGAATATGACAACAGGAAAAAAAAAAAGTGTCAGCAAGATTGAAGATGTGAATCAGTTTATGCAAATTATATAGGCAATTTTATTAACTAAAATGAAGGAATAAATATATGTACTAAATAAAAATAAAAATGGTGATACTTATGTCAATTTTGTAGTAGTGATTTTTAATTACCTTTCTCTAAGTTTAAAAATAATATTGCTGCCTCCTATATAACAGTATGTGTTCACATTAATTTTGCTTTAATATTGGTACTTAGGAGTATGCTAAGAATTTTGTATATATTTGGCATTATCTAAAATAACTAATTCCCTTCTAACATTACCTCATTCGGATGAATAGACTTTAGAATTCTTGTTTCTAGAGGCACAAATTGGCTTTAAAAATGTGACATGTTTTAATCTACTTGCATTTAACAAATACGGCATAGCTGAAGAGGTTTCAAAACATCAGCTCTGGATTTTCATGCCTCCTTTTTCTCCTCACCCTCTTTAATTCATTTCCTTTGTTGCCCACAGGGTATTTATGCCACTAAAACTAGACAGTGGGGCAGGTTAGAGAGTTTGTTCCATTTTCTTTGAATACAACATGCTTGGTCTCATTGGAATGATGGGTGAGAAAGCAATGAGCTGGGGATAGAAATCTGCCATCTAAACCCAGCTCTGCTTTTATGTTGTTTCTGTATTTATCATTCTGTTAATAAGACTGATTAAAAACTAAAATAAGATTCCTCTTTGCTACAAATGTAAGTGTTTAGTGTGCGCAGACACGGGAATATATCGATCTAAACTTTTTTATGCAAAGATAAACACCCTCTGAAGCAATAATGTTAAAACAAGGCTTCACAGATGGCTGGGTTCTGTAGTGGCAGCAGAGCATTATAAGCTTTCTCCCTTTGCTTTTCACGGTCTTGAGCTTACACATCTGGTTGCATGAAATGCATGACAGAAGGTGTTTGAAGGATTATACTTCAGAGACGATTTGATCGAGAGACAGTTTATTAATTTTTTAGTACTTTCAAGATTTAAATTTTCATTCATCAATTTTGCTTAATAGAACACAGTTTTCATCTTATTTTTTATACTAAACTTCTGTAATATTTATTTATATTGAAAATGAAGCTTAATCTGACCATGATACACTTTCAAACATTTATGTCATTCTTAGCAGCTAGAAATATAACATATATTTGATATATATCAGCACCATTTTCATGATCTATGCCTACCTACATAAAATAACATAGTGACTCACAGTATTATTATGATGTTGTGATTTGCAAATATGATTCGTTTTAAGCTATGTAAAGTGTTATAGTGTTATGATTCTGTTTAATTCTAATCATTCTCAATAAATGAGTCCAATATATTTATATTATGTAATACAACTTTTTCAGAAATTGCTATCTGATTAGTATTCTATAAGTTTGTTTTCTTTCTTTTTTTCCTTCTTTTTTGTTTTTTTGAGATGGAGTCTTGCTCTGTTGCCCAGGCCAGAGTGCAGTGGCATGGTCTTGGCTCACTGCAACCTCCACTTCTGGCTTCAAGAGATTCTCCTGCCCTACCCTCCTGATTAGCTGGGATTACAGGTGCCTGCCACCACACCTAGCTAATTTTTGTATTTTTAGTAGAGACAGAATTTCATCATGTTGGCCAGGCTGGTCTTGAACTCCTGATTTCAGGCGAACTACCTGCTTCATCCTCCCAAAGTGCTGGGATTACAGGCATGAGCTACTGTGCCCAGCCTATGAGTTTTCTTTCTTAGGAAATTTTACTGAATGAGAACTATGTCTTTGGTTTATATAGTGTTATAATTTCAAATCAAAGTAAGGTACAAAGATGGCAGAAGAACTTTGTCTCTTGCTGCATTTCCCAAAATATTTCTGAGAAGTACTATTCTATAAGCTGTGTTCTGAGGTCAAATACTTATGGAAATTATTGAATCTCCTCAGTGATGGAGTGATGCATGCTTTTGTTCAGTAGCTACAAGTGGAGAAACAGAATTAATTCAATTGCCATCTAGATATTCTCTAATCTGCAGAGTTTATATATTTTGCAGTTTAATAAAATAATAACGGAACACTTTAAATACAATGGAGAATAAGTTAAGGACGTGATTATTCTAATAAGCTACTTCTTTTTATTAATTTCCATTTAGTTCACATAATGCTTTAACTACATTAAACTTGTTGCCAGAATATTAGAAGAAACTGTATTTTCAGTCCCTGAGTTTCGCACATGTCTTTACAATATTCAAGTTGTAGCAACACTAGTGTGGCTGGAATGCAGTGAGTGAAGGCAGAGAGATGAGGTCAGAGAATCAGCAGGATGCCAGATCATGTAGGGTTTGTAAGGCTTATTATGGTATGGAATTTTGAATACTAGGTGTAGTCATGGACAGGTTTCAAACAAAAAAAGTCTCCTTAAACTTTGAAAACTTTCTTTGAAACTGTTAAATAGCCACAACTAAATATATTAAAATATAGCTGTGGTCTATTCATGACACTGTCTGCTTAATTGCCTACTTTTTTGGGAGATACTTAATATATGCTGTATTTTTTAGGAAGGTGAACCTGGGATTATTTGTTTTGTAAACAGCAGTTTTTAAGGTTAGGTGAGGTAATATTTGTGAAGCACTTAATAACAGGATCTGGTACAAAGGGAATGCTAAATATAGGAAGTATGTCTTAGATACTTGTAAGTCATCTTTTTCTATGTGCAATTATGCTAATGTAATAGCTAGACAGTTTGTTAAAATATAGATTCTCAATTGCCGACCTTTATTGAACCCTTGGAAATGTCCAACAATCAAATTACATTTCCTTATTATTCTTACCCTTTCTTACTCTTCAGCCATTCTTCTTGCTTTCTTAAGTCTCCTAAAAACATTTACCTTTTCTTTCAACTTATATTCTTACCATTTATTGTGGGAAACAGAGGATTATAATAATTGTCAACCAATTCTAAACATTTTGCTGGGAACTCTTCAAAGTACATTTTATTAGTCTTCTTAACAACTCATCTGATCAGGGTTTTTTTTTCCCTTGCTGCTTAATAAAATGAGGAAACTGACACACAGAAAGGTGTAAGTTGCTTTCCCAGGGTTACGCAGCTATAAGAGGCAAAGCAGGAAATTCAGATTCAGAGTCAGATAGCCTGACCGAAGAGTTTGACTCTTAATCGTTCTGTTCTCAATACTAATTTGAAAATCCTCTCAGCATCAGCACTTACTGCAGGGGTCCTGCTATCAGCAAAGTTCAATCTCTCTTCACATTTTCTGGATTTTGGTTCTTCCATTATTCATCTTCTGTTTCTTCAGCTCTCCCATGCTAATGGCTCATCCTATGAATATTCAAGCATGTTCTAGTGTTTTGCATATCTGCAAGTCTTTTCTGGTAGCAATAATTTTTATCAGAAAAAATCATCTTTAAATATCCATTAATCTTCAATGTCTGTTTCTTTAATTCCTGTTTTCCTTTGAGAAGAATTTTTGATTTTCAGGTAATAGTGAATACATTCATATTTTAATGTTTATCCTCCTGAATCTCTCTCTCTGTCTCTCTCTTTATATATATATATACACACATACATATATAGATATATATGTGTGCATGTGTGTATATATACATATATATGTGTGTGTGTGTATATATATAGACATACATATACATACAGACACATATACATACATATACATACGTATGTATATGTATACATATACACACATATGTATGTACACATATACATACATATACATATACATACGTATGTATATGTATGTATATGTGTACATACATATGTGTGTATATGTATGTATATGTGTGTATATGTATATATATGTATGTGTATGTGTCTGTATGCATGTTATATATAAATATAACAAGTGTGTTATTTGTACATAAACAAGTCATTTAATTCTTGTTTATATATATAAATGTATATAAATCTTAGAAAATTTTTAATGTTTATCATTTAATTTATATATACACACACTTGAAGGGCATCATATTCCATATAGCATGAATTTTTAAATTATGCTTTAAGTTCTGGGATACTTGTGGAGAATGTGCAGGTTTCTTACATAGGTATACATGTGCCATGGTGGTTTGCTGCACTTATCAACCCGTCATCTACATTAGGTATTTTCCCTAATGCTATCGCTCACCTTGCCCCCCAACCTCATCAGGCCCCATTGTGTGATATTCCCCTCTCTGTGCCCATATGTTCTCATTATTCAAATCCCACTTATGAGTGAGAACCTGCAGTGTTTGGTTTTCTCTTCCTGTGTTAGTTTGCTGAGAATGATGGTTTACAGCTTTATCCGTATTTCTGCAAACTGCCTGAATTCGTTCTAGGCCTATGTATTCATATGTGGTTGTATAAATGCATACCCACCTATTTAGTTATAAAACTTGTTTTAGTAATTCTTAATTATTAGCCTTGCCATATGAGTTTAAGATTCTGTTTCTATAAAAAAACTCAATTGCAATTTTTATTTTGGGTGTCTTGGATTGAAATTTATAGGTTAATTTAGAGACATTTAACAACCTCACAATATTGAGTTTTTAGGCCCACAAGCACATTGTATGTCCCTAAGGGGTTATGTCTGTTTTATGCCCTTTATAAAGGTTTATTATCCTTTTCTCTGTTGAGGTCTTATATAATTTTTGTTTGATTTCTGGCCTTCACCACTCTCTTCTGTTTTATACCATCTAAGGCAAGCATGTACAAAATATTACTATCACATTTTTCTAGCATTTTTAGGTATTATCTAAATACCATATACATAGTCCCTTATGGCAATAAAAACAGAAGTTTGCAGGCTCTGCAAACCACATCAGTCTGGCTTTTGCTGGAACTGCTCTATAGAAACCACCCTTGATAATTCCAATGGTAACCTCCATATTGTGAAATATAATTGTTAATATTCATTTAACTTATTAGTCTCCCCTATACCATTTGATAAAGATATCACCTACTTTTTGTAAACACTTCCTCTATTTCTTTTTCAAGACACTTTATTCTATGTGTATTGGAAAAAAAATCTCTGCTACTCCTTCTCAATCACTTGACGTATATTATCTTTCTTTCTGGGCTCTAAATATTAGGATTTCTTAGAAATCAGGTCTCAGTGCTATTTTCTTCCTTAACTATCATCTTTAACAAGGTATCTCTCCTATCACCAGGCTTTGCTTGTCTTCTACAGTCCTATGATTCTCAAATTTATCTCTTTAGTGTTATTATCTTCTTCTTCCCCATATTTACTTGAATATATATATCACTCTACCTTACATTTAATGTATCTGAAGTAAATTCGTCATCACATCAACACATTTAAATCTTTTCCATGATTTCCTCCTTTTCCTTATCTCAGATAATTCGACTTCGTGCTTTATATTGCCTGTTGAGGCCACTATTTCCTGTCTTTCCTGTGTGGTAGGAGCTAGAAACCTGTATATTACTGTGATGGCTGATTTTGTATGTTAACTTAACTATGCCTTGGGCTGCTCAGATACTTGGGCAAACTTGAGGGTGTTTTTAAGTGAAATTAACATTTACAGTGGTAGACTGAGTAAAATAGATGGCCTTTCCTAATGTGGGTGGGCATCATTTAATCAGCTGATGGCATGAATAGAACAAAAAATTTGACATTCCTGAAGAAGGAACAGTATCCCCTGGCTAATAGCCTTCAGAATAGAATATTGACCTTTCCTCTATCATTAGAGTTAAACCAAAATATCAACTCTCTATTAGTCTATTCTCATACTACTGATAAAGACACATCCAAAACTGAGTAATTTATAAGAGAAGAAAGTTTAATGGACTCACAGTTCCACATGGCTATGGGGGCCTCACAATCATGTCAGAAGGCAAAGGAGAAGCCAAGTCATGTCTTACATGTTGGCAGGAAAGACGGCTTATGCAGGGGAACTCGCATCTATAAAACCGTCAGATCTTGGAAGACTTACCCACTATCATGAGAACAATGCAGGAAAGAAGTGCCCCCATGATTCAGTTACCTCCTGCTGGGTCCCTCCCAAGACAAATGAAAATTATGCGAGCTACAATTCAAGATGACATTTGAGAGGGGACACAGCCAAACCATATCAAGCTATTTCTGGGTCTCGAGGCCACTGGCCTTTAGTCTGGAACTACATCAGCATTCCTGGTTCTCAGGCCTTCAGACTCAGACTGAGGCTAAACCATCAGCTATTCTGGTCTCCAGTTTGCTGACTCACCCTACAGATCTTGGGATTTGCTGGCCTCCATAACTGGATGAGCCAATTACTTATAGTAACTAACAAAATGTCTCCTATTGCTTTTGTTTTCCTGGAGAACCCCAACTAATACAAGCACATTTCCCAGACTGTCTCTCATTAGGATGATTTTTGATTCAATTAGGTGCATGTGAAAGGATATTTGAAATGTGTGAAAACAGAAACATCATGTTTTCCAGCAGCAGCAAAATTAGGTAAATGAGTGTAGAAATAAACAGAAACTACCCAAATGAGAAGTAAAAGTTGTTTATTCAGAGTAATGGAGTGAGAAATTATCACTTGTATTTGGCAGAGACTTAAAGGCAGTCAGAGGAGTCTGAAGCTTTAGGGTGGAAAAGGGGAAGGCTTCCGTTGTATCCTGATTGGAAGCTATTGGCATGGAGAAGCTGTAGGTAGCTACTATAACCAGGTTACCCCATGTGATTGGTTATGTGTGCATATTTGACTTTCTTCCTTTGGTCCTAAGCTGCAAGCAGGTGCAAAAATTAAGGAAGCTGTCAGTCAATGAAGTCCTGGCTGTTTTTTAGCTGGTTGCTGGGGGTTGTTTTTTGGCTTTTTGGACTGGTTGCTGCAGAGGTGGGTCATAGTTCTACTTTCATATGTGGTCTGGCCTTTTGTGGTTATATATTCAGTCTCTTGGTCACCCCTTTTGGTCATTTTCTTACTTTTAAGAATTTGGCCAATTCAAGGACAGCTGGAAATCCAGCTCTTTATCACTCAGAGATTATTTAGTAAACTTTATATAAAACTGTATTACAAAATCTTCTTGACCTTTTTGATTTTGTATCATCATGATGATTTTCTGACTAGAGTAGATATGCAGAAGCTTTGAAGAATCTAGATAGCATGTAGCATCATGTCCACTCTTACAAAGCCAGAATAACTAATCATTCCTATAAGGTAATTTGGAGCCAGGAACCCCAATTGCCAAATCAAGGCTGAAATAACAAATATGATAGACCATGAGGATCAACCTTACAGAGCCAAATAGCTTATACCTTAAAATAATATATAAACAGTTTCAATTTGCTTGTTTATTTGATCCAAGTACAAGAAGTATGAGCAATGACACAGACACCAGGATGACTAAAAGACAAAACAAAAATCCAGGGTAATGTTATTGTCTATCACTTCCCATGCCAATGAGTTAATATTGATCTGCACTTCTACCTATGACAAAGGCGGTATCATCAATAAATTGTGCCAGAGTGAGTATCTTAGTCCACTCAGGCAGCTGTAATAAAATATCATAAATTGGGTGGCTTATAAACAACAGAAATGTATTTCTTTCAGTTCCAGAGGCTGAGAAATTCAAGGTCAAGGTGCCAGCAGACTCAATATCTGGTGAAAGCCTGTTTCTCATAGATGGCACCTTCTATGTGTCCTCACATTGCTGAGTGGGCGAGCAAGCTACTTTGGGACTTTTTTATAAAGGCACTTATTCATGAGGACAGATCCCTCTGAACTAATCATCTCCCCAAATTTCCATCTCTCAATACCACCACATTAGGGATTAGGTTTTAACATATGTAATTTTGGGGCACAAAAACATTCAGAGTATAGCATTAAATTTACAGCCTTTCCTAGCTCCATGATTACCACCAATGGGAGCAATGGCCTGATTGCATAAACAATGAGACACTAATTTCTTTAGATAGTGTGTTTGTATAATCAGCAGTGACCTTATTTTGGAGCTGGTATCTGAGTCAGTACTTCTAGCCCTGGCAATTTATGATACTAGCTGGGTTACGTATTTGGATTTCTGTCTGCCTCTTTTAGGTATTTGGTCAACTGCCTCATAAAGGTTGTTGAATTCAACTTTCGAATTGCATTGGGTCTGATGAATATAGCAAATACTGCATAATGGGTGGATTAAACAATGGAAATTTATTTTCTCATAATGCTGCAGGTTAGGAGTTTAAGACTGAAATGCTGGCAAGGTTGGTTTCTTCTGTGAGCCTCTCTTCTTGGTTTGTACATAGTACTCTTTTCTCTGGGTTTTCACGTGAGCTTTCCTCTGTGTATCTGTGTCCTGATCCCCTCTTTTCATAATGACATTGGTTATATTGGATGAGGACTCACCCTAATAACCTTGTTAAACCTTAATAACATTTTTAAAAGCCCTATCTCCAAATACAGTCAATTTTTGGCATACTGAGGATTGGGCCCTAAACATTTGAGAAGGTGGGGAGAGCACAGTTAAGCCATTACTGCCTAAATGAGAACAAACAAAAGCTATTTTTCCAAATACGCTACATAGCAAGGGAGTCAGGAACAATCACTTGTGCTTGGCCTAGACGCATAAGCAGACAGAAGAGTGGGAAAGCTTTATAGTGAAACAAAAGAGAAGATCCTGATTAGAGGCAGTTAGAATGAAAAAGCTGAAGTTTAAAATTTGTTCAAAAATTGTTCATTATGATCATAAATACTTATTTTCTATTTAGTACTGGCAATAAATTACACAGAAATAGAGCTTAATCTTTAAAGGGGGTTATTATCAGTAACTTTTATATATCTTTTAATTTAAAACTTAGCATTTATCCATCTTTATTTTTTTCCTTATTAAAAAAAACTACCAAATGGACATTTACAAAGATGAAATTGAGGGAGCAAATACAATTAATTGTAGAGATGTTTTTTGAAGATCCTAAAACAAACTTCATTAAAATAGAAAATATATGGAAACTTTGGAAAACAGAAGTAGATATTATACCTTTATTTTATCTAAACACATATTGCCATTTTTTTTTTTGCCATATACATTTTGGTAATGTTTACTGTAAAGCTTTTTGGTACATATCCATCTATGGAATGTGGGAAAGGGACCCATTGTAATCATTTCTAATCTCTCTTATTTGTTAGACTTGTGCTCCAGGACAACAGAAGTGAGAAAATATTCCTGCTGTGAAATCTAGGCTGCTTTGCTGGAATTTTCACCTTTTCCCATTTAACTGTAAAGTGTTTTTTATAGATAGCTTGATGAAACAAGTGACAAATGTGATATTACATTGCTTCCTGAACTAATAATGCATCAGGGACTATAGCTGTAATACTTCATGTTTTGGTCTAATCTTGAAGAAAGGCTAAGTCAGAACAAGAAGAATTAGACATAATTAATTCACCAGACCATGACAGAACAAAGCAAGTATTTTAACATCATGTATCATAATATGGATATCAAACAATTTTGGATCAAAGAAAAATATTGTGACTTGAGATTTTTCAGCTTGAACAGGAAAATGAAGGCCTTAAAATGCTTACCAGAGTAAATACAGACTCTCTTATGTGTAGAGTTATAATACTGGTTATAATCTTGAGATTTAATTTGTTAAGCATACGATTATATATAATTTAGCAAGTAGTTGAGTCAATTAAATTTTTTAATTAAAATAAACCACCTTTTAAAGTATTTAAAACATTTGTATTTCATTTTTTATACATTTTCTATAAGAGCAATAGAAATAATAACAATAATTTACATATCTAGAGTGCTTAATAAGTGCCTGGTATAATTATAAACATTTTAACATATGTTATGTCACATCACAGAGTAACTTACAAAGGGTTAACAAATTCCTTTTTAGGTTCAAAGAATTTATATCACCAAGAAGATCTTATGAATTAGGTTAATTGAAGGTGTTTAAAAAATCAAGATGTACTATATATTACTGATGAAACAAAAGGTTAATACATCAGTTGGTTCTGATAGTGGCTCCTAATTAGATAGCTCTAATCTATTTTAGCTGTTTTCTGTCTTTCAGTCAGCAGCTGTGGACACCTGTTGATTACTGCTCCCAGCTCTGGCACCCAGCCCACAAACTTATACCAACCTTGTTTGTCCACACTAAGCATCACGCATAAAATGAAGAGGAAATAGATCCTTTCTTGACTTTAATGTTTATGCTGCTCATAGGGATCTCCCTATCCATTTAAAACTGTGAACAAAGGCTCCTATGTGCATACTCAAACTTGAATGTTTCATTTCATGTAGTCAGACTTTGGGGATTGGGCCTTCAGTTAGTTATACCTCTCTGGTTCTGTCAGATTATAATGAAACTACATGGTATCTTCTTTCTTGCCTCGTGTTCCAAATAATCACAGAATCCCGAATGCTGAACATAACACAGACCTTTGTAGTTCACTCATTTATTCATTCAGTTATTGAAAAACATTTATGAAGCATTTTCTATGTAACTCATGCCATGATAGTTGTAGCAAATACAATGATGGTAACATAGACAATGCTACTTAAAGCCATTTCCTTTACCAGATAAATGCCTGTTTATTTCCCTCTTACTTGGAGAATATTAATTTCTGTTAGATTTCCTATCCTGGACTCTGTGACATTCCTTGTTTATTTCCTGATCAAAGACCATAAGGTATCATGGATCAAAGAATTTTAAAAAAACTGAATAATTAAATTTGAATAAGGTAATCCACACTTTCCATTGTGCCATAAAAAAGCGACAAATTATTCATTGATATTTCTACTGTAAAGGAGATCTAGAAAAACAAATTCTATAATTTATTAATGTTTTTCTTAAAGAAGAGAGTGATTGCATTAGCTATCATACTAAAAATTTGGAGGCAATCTAGTTTCTTTATTTTTCTAGAAAAATATATTTATTGAAATTATTTAAAGAGAAAATATCCGGCTTCATATTTTAATGTGCAAGTGCAAGGAACAAAAATTATGCAGACCAAGTGGCCCTAAAAAATTTGGGCCTTACCTAAACACTCCACATACATGATGTGCTTTAAAATTCAGTGAAAATGTATGTTCTTTCCACATTCCTTTTGATACATAAACTGAGGTGTAAAGCAGTTAAGTAACTTGACTGAGGTTAACTAAGTGATTTAGTCAAGATGGCAGGTATATTTTATTACAGGAAAACAAATGAGGCATGAGAGACAGAGTATTAATCTAACTTAATTCTTGGAATGATACAAAATTATCTTTTTATAAGTTTCTTTAATAATAATTTAAGCCAGGGGTCCACCAGCATTTCTGTTAGGTCTAGATAGTCAATATTTTAGACTCTTTGAGCCATGCAATCTTTGACACGATGCTGATCTTGTAGCATATCATAGTTTTTTAGAATGCAGTAATGCATATTAGTCAATATTTAAACTAATGTGCATAACTGTGTTCTAGAAAACTGTATGTACAAAGACAGGTGGTGGGCTGAATTTGGTGGTCCACGGACCATAGTTTTCTGACTCCTCTTTTGGAGCTGGATCAAATAGTATGTGAATTTAGAGTTTGACAGACATTGAGAAATTGATCTATCTAAAAGTTTCACCAAGTAGGCTACCAAGCAAAATAATTGGCAATATCTTCCCATTTAAAATACTGACTGACAAATAGTTAAGATCATTGTTGATGATCTCTTTGTACGAACCTTAGTTTCTTCATAAAAGCAAAAGCCTGGCATAGATTGTAATTATTTATTATAGGATACCATCCCAAGGCTGAGACAAAAATAAAATAAAATATGAGACAGCCAGGGAAATGTAAAAAGCAAACACAATATAATATTTTCTTCATCACTTTGAGATGTTGTAACTAACTACCATACATTGAATGGCTTATAAACAACAGAAATTTATTTCTCCTGGTTCTAGAGGATGGAAATCCAAGATCAGAATGCCAATATTGTTGGGTTCTAGTGAGGGTCTGCTTCCTGGTTCATAGACAGCATTCTCACTGTGTCCTCACATGATAGAAAGAGCAAAATAACTCTCTGGGATCTCTTTCATAAAGGCATTAATCCCATTCATGAGGGCAGTAATGATTATTACATCATGATTTAATCATAAAGGCCCAACACATAATACCTTCACCTTGGTGATTATGATATCAACATGTTAATTTTGGGTGGACTCAAACATTCAGTTGATAATAATATATTACCAGGCTGGTTGATATTTCATAAAGAATACGTGTTTCATGCTCACAACACAGTGCTGAGGAAAATGTACATAAGAAATTATTGCTTCAGGGGGAGTAATGGAAATGTACTTTATTAATTAACTTCCTCTGGTGTCCTGTATTTCATCTGTCAAAGTTTGTTCCAGGGGATTTTAGTTCTTCTGTACTTCTGAATTGTATCACCTAGTATCTTGTGCAACTTCTGGGAAGCCAGATCTTTTTTCATGTTATTTGGTAATTCATCTGAGCCCCTAGCCTCCAGATATTTTCTTTAGGTGATAATAGCATATAGGCCTCAACAGAGTGGATTGCTTACACAGAATTATGAGGAAGTAAGCATCCAAAAGCTAGGACATCAGTGAGGTTGAGATAATTTTAGGTGAAGCATAAAATGTATCACTCTTTGAAACATTTATAATTGCTTGAAATGTCCTTTCATTATGGCAAGATACCATACTACATTTTCTTTTTTTTTAAGAATAGCAAGAACCTAAGAGGAAATCTAAAGCCTAATCAGTCATAATATTCACTTCAAGATGGTGGCTAATTTTGATCTTCTAGAGAACTTAAAATTGTTAAACAAATCATCTATAATCCTTGCTTCTGCCTCTCCTCTTGAGCAATTAATTGATATTTCTTATCTTCCTGAATCATCTGTTCTAGATTTCTGAAAACTTGCAAAAGACTTTAGCTTGTCTCAGAGCTTGCCTGAGAAAAGAAAGAAAAGAAACCTAGAACTTTATTTCTTAAGGGTCTGAACCTTTAATTACCATGCTCTTATTGGTTTGTTATTATTGAAATTTCTATAAAGAATTTTCAAGGAGCATGGAAGAATGTGTGAATTATCTCTGCTTTATATATAAATAAATTTCCCCAATTGATTAGTTAGTGTCTTAGTCTGTTTTGTGCTGCTATAGCAGAATAGTTGAGACTAAGTAATTTATAATGAATGGAAATATATTGGCTCATAGTTCAGGAGGCTGGGAAGTTCAATATCAAGACTCTGGCATCTGTCAAGGGCCTTCTTGCTGGGCCATAATATGGCAAAAGGCAACAGGGCAAGAGAAGGCAAGAGGGGGGTCAAAATTACTTTTTTACAATGGAACCCATTCCTCCCAGAAGGGTAGAACCCTTGTAGCCTAATCAACTCTTAAAAGTCCTACTTTATAATACTGTTACAACAGCAATTAAACTTCAGCACAACAAACATTCAAACCATAGTAAATGGTATCAGTCATAGATCCTCATTGTAAGCAGGATATCCAGCCTGCACAGTAAATACATTTTGTCTGCTGATCAATAGCATTAGAACCTAGTTGGTCAGATTGTAGCTATAAATGCTATTTCAGTGAAATTTTTTTCAGTGTCCCCCTTAGAGGAATGTTGCTCCTAACAATCAGAAACAGAGAATGAGTTTGTGGGGAGAGAATTCCACAATATGGCCATTTTAAAAGATAAATTATTTCTACTTTTACCCTTATTTTCTCAAGTCATATTGTCACAATCCCATTAAATTGGCTATTGTTTCAGCATATATGTTGTAAGAAAAAGGACAGTTTCTCAACACTGACAGTATAGTGCTTGAATTGTTGCCTCAGTAACAGTTTCAGCCATTCAGTTAATAGTTTTTTTTTTAAAACTGAGGCTAGATTATTGCACATGGCATAACCAGTGAATCCAATAGTCGTTAGCCTATCGAACCAACTTCTTTGCCATAAAATGAGCTGCATAATTTCAGACAATGTTGTATGGATTATCATGTTGATGGATGTATTATTTTGTAAACTTTAACTAAAGCTGTTTAGGGAGGTCCCATGTGTAGAAAATCAAACCCATATTCACACAGTTTATCAAGTCTGCTATGGATTAATGACTTGCGTTTCTAGTCAATGTATTTAATTGTAAAAGTTGTATGTCTGGTCTCCCTGAGTAACAGTGTGATAGCAACGACTCAGTGTCGAATTATGCTGGTAAGTCAGACATAGACTAGTGGAAATAACTTAATCAGTCTGGTTTGGAGGGCCCACCATGACATTTATGGCTTTTTTGTGCTAACACTGGGGTGACCTGAAAAGAAACTGAATGCCTTTTAAAAGGTGTATCATCTGTTCTGTTGAAAGGTGTGATCAATTTAGTGCTCAGGGATCTATTCCCTGAGAGGATTACACTTCTCTATCATGCTACTGAGTTGTCCTGTCTGGGTCTATAATGAAGAAGATATACAATTTTGAATTGTGCTATCATAAAGCAACCCATACATGAGTCATACTCCAGTATATTTCTCCACCATTAGTTAGTCAAAAGAAACCTCCTTTTGTGAATATAGTGTGAGTTAGGGAGGTGATATAGGTGTCTATAATTTATAATGCTTTCTAGAGTTCCTTGAGTTTGACCAGAATATACTACTCCTACACTACAATAGGTTGTTGCTAAGACTGACCAACTTTATGTACCTAAGGACATGTACCTCATTGAAAATCATTCTGTCCCATGGACTGACATTTACTTACTATGGTCCAGTAACACACATGGAAATTTTTTACATGTTGAGGAGGAAAAATGGCTTAACCTTTCTCCAGAAACCTAGGGACTCATCTCTTTGGGTTCCCCAAAAGTCCACATACACTCCTGTTCCAACACAAATTCCTATAGCTTTATAAAATATACAAATTATTTGGGCTGAGTGTTAGAGAAGATTAAACTGCCACCTGGACTTTATGCAGTGCCCTCTCTTTATTTGGTTTCCACTCAAGATTAGCAGCCTTTTAAATAAACTAAAAAACAAAAAACAAACAACAACAAAAACAAAACAACAGGTTGGAGCAGTATTTCCAAATGTTTGCTAGCTACAAATCTAAAGAGACTTATGAAGTGCTGTGCATTATGCCTAGTGCTGAGAGGAGAGAAGAGTGATGGCATCTTTTAATGTAAAAGAGATATCCTAAGATGTTTCAGCCCAAAGGACCTCCTCAAAATTTTACTTACAATTGGCCTCTGAATCTTCATGTTTTACACCTGCTGTGGTTTGAATTTTTTCTGTAAATATCATGTACTGAAAACTTAATTCCCCAAATCATTTGTTGATGGGATTTAGATTTGGTGCCATTACAAAATAGCTGGGATTAGATAAGATCAATAGAATGAGGCCTGTAATGGGAGTGGTGGCTTTATAAGAAGAGGAAGAAAACCCTCAACTACAATGCTATTGCTGTCTCACCGTGTGATACCCTTCACCCTGTTATGACACGGTAAGAGTGCTCTCACCAGATACACCTCCCTGACCTTGGACTTCTCCGTCTCTAGGAACCAGACCTAAATAACTTATTTTCTTTATAAATTACCCAGTCTCAAGGTAATGTATACTTACAGCAAAAGGAAATGGACAAAAACGCTTCCAACTCACTGCCATGTATGTAATTTCTAGAACAATGAAGACATTTCTTAATTTGTTATCAGTAGTCTAATTAAGAGAATATAATCTATACATGGGCTATTCGTGAAATTCAAAAATAACCAAGACTTCTGAGCTACTCTGTTAAATATAGTAGGAACACTCATTGCCATAAGGCAATACTGTAAAGATATACTATTGTCCATTTCTTCTAAAAGTAAGCTGTTTTTGATACTTCCTGTTTATGGATATGGAAAACAAAAGATTCACTAATTAGTAACTTCATGTCAAATACCAGAATCTGTGTTGCTCATCTCGACTAACAATCACTTTGTTAGGTTAAGTTCTTTGAGAAACAAACAATAAGACAAGATTAATCAAATCTTTTATTAGAGAGATGTCTGTGAGAGTAATTGATGGTGGGGGAGGGGAATCAAAGTCTGGGAAAGCTGGCAGATCATGAATTAAGTTGAATTTTCAGGTTTGAATGGATGGTCAGGGAATTGGAAGTGACTTGATTGGAAAATCGATGTTGAGGAGCTCTGGGAAGTGGTGTGCATAGTAGACCTTTCTTAATGGGCAAATAATGTGAAGATATTTGTTTTTCATCCAGATGCTTGCTAAACAGTGACCTCTGCAGTGAATGATTGCAATAATCAAGTTGATAGGTTGACTTTTTCTGTTGATACCAGTCATGTTTCCCCAGTTTTTTTAGTGACTTCTCAATGGTTTTATTGAGTCCCATCTTCAAACGCTATCAACATATGAATTTAAAGAGTTTAGAAACCACCATGGCACATGGATACCTATGTAACCTGCACATTCAGCACTTGTATCACAGAACTTAAAGTAAAATAATAATAATGGAAAAAAATGGGTTTAGAAAAAGTGGCCATGGTGGCAAGGATAGAGATTATGCATGGGCCCAGCAATGTGGACTTCCATTCACCATGGTCGGCCTGGCTAAAGCCATTGCTCAGTGCCCAATCTGCCAGCAGCAAAGAGCAACGCTGAAGGCCTAACATGTCACTCAGAGGTGATGAGCCAGGTTTCTGATGGCAGGTTAATAACAGGAAAAATTTCCATAGTAAGAGAGGCATCACTTTGTTCTTGCTACATTTGGTACATTGGATATGGAGTTGTATTCCCAACATACAGTGCTTCTGGCAGAAGTGTCATCCATGGGCTTACAGAATACCTTTCTATCATCATGGTATTTTGCACAACATTGATTCTGACTGAGGAATTTACTTCATGGCAAATCAAGCGTGGCAGTGAACCCACACTCATAGAATTCACCAGTGTTTCCATGTCTCCCACCATCCTGAAGTAACTGGTTTGATAAAACAGCTTGTGTTTTGAAGAGCTGGTTACAGTAGCAGCTAGGTGACAGCATCTTGAAGGGCTGGGTAAAGCTTCTGTAGAAGGCTGTGTATGCTATGTATATATGAACTGTTTCTCCTGTTGTTAGGACTTATGGTCCAACATTTAGGGAGTGTAAATGAAAGTGGCACCATTCACTGTTACTCCTAGTGAACCACTAGCAAAATGCTTACTTCCTGTTCCTGCAACCTTGTGCTCTGCCAGCCTAAATCCCTTAGTTCCAAAAGGGAGGATGTTTCCACCAGCAGACACAACAATGATTCCCTTGAAATGGAAGTAAAGATTGCCATATGGCCATTTGGACTCCTCATGCCTCGGAACAAACAGGCAAAGAAGAGAGTTACTATGCAGGCTAGGTTGATTAATTCTGACTGCTACGGGAAAGTTGGACTTCTATTTCCACACTAGCTATAAGGAAGAGTGTGTCTGGAATGTATCGTTGAAAGACCCTTGTTCAGCAAATGATCTGTATGGAGAACTTGTTCTCTCATAACATAGACTATTTCTGACGTAGCTATACAATTTCCACTCACCTGCCATCTAGCAGTATATAAACATTTAAACTTAAAAAATATTTTTAAATAAAATTGTGCATATTTAGGGTATACAGCACAATGTTTTTACATAAATACACATAGTGAAATGATTACATTAGACCTCTGGACTTATTCATTCTACATAGCTGCAACTTTGTACCCTTTGCCCAACATCTCCCTATTTCCTCACTTCCTCATCCTTCATAATGACTGTTTTTCTCTCTGTTTCTATGAGATTTTCTGATTTAGATTCCACGTATAAATGAAATCATGCACTATTTTCATCTCGGTGTCTGGCTTATTTCGCTTAGCATAATGTTCTCCAGATTTACCTATGTTGTTTCAAATGGCAGGATTTTCTTGCATTTTTGTTGTTGTTGTTGTTGTCTCAGGCAGAATAATATGCCATTCTGTGTGTCTCTGTGTGTGTGTGTGTGTGTGTATGTGTGAATACCACAATTGATTTTTTTAACTGTCAAATAATAAATGTTTTTATAATTTACAATACGAAGTTTTGAGGTATGTAAATCTTGTGGAATGACAAAATGTAGGTAATTAAAGACTGCGTTAACCCATAAAGCATGTATAAGATGTTAGTAAAAAAAAAATCATAGACATTTAAAAAAAAATCATATTTAACAGGCCTGCTCATGGAGTTTGCATGTCATATGAAAAGAAGTGTTATTTTTTCTTTTGTTAATCTGTGTATTTGAAGATTCTATTTACATTTAATTGCACATATAATTCCCACAAAATAATTAGCTATTAAATCAAAAATTGAAACTGAACACAAAATGTGATATCTGACACTTAACTTCATTTTGGTGTTTTCTTGTAATTAAAAGTAAATGTTACACTAAATTATTCATAGAGGATCAAGGAAATAGTTAAAAGGCAGAATTAGCCATAAAATGTGAAAAGTTCAGTTATTATAAAAATTTTCAGATGCATTAGATTTTATAGCACGTCTGCACAAAAGGTATCAAAAATGTGTAAATACAAGGAAAGATAAAATTAAATGAAATACATATTCAGTAACTTTCAGAGATTAAACTATATACAGAATATGAAAAATACATAATAAAATTAGCATATATTTTGGAAGCAAAATGCATTGAAATTCTTAAAATATTTATGCTTGTATGTGTTTTGATACAAAAGTATGCATAAATATTTCAAAACTTAAGAACACTACACCCCAGCCTGGGTGACAGATAAGACTCTCTCAAAAAGCAAACAAGTCACCTCTAACCCAACCCAAACACAGACTTAAGGACAATTCACACAAAATACTTTTACTATTTTATTTTAACATACAGGCAGTGTCTCACTTTGTTACCCAGGCTGATCTTGAGCAACCGTTTTCAAGCAGTCCTCCTGCCTCAGCCTCACCAAGTGCTGGTATTACAGGCATGAGCCACTGTGCTGGCCCTCTAATTTCTCATTTAATTTACAGCTATAAAAAATATGTTCCACTATTACAGAGGAATATAAAATTCATTTCAGAGATCAGAATACAAAGACTGTTATTTTCAATTTATCAGAAAATTACTCTATAAACTTTAGATAAATAATTCAAATAGAATAAATCTAAAGCTGACATAATAGATTTATATCAGAGTATTTTTTTAGAAATAGTAAATTTTTTGCAAGTGCTAGGAAAAGTATAACATGTCACTAAGACTTGATAGAATTGTAATAAATATTAAAGCTGATTATTTGTAAGAAGAGACACACAGGAAATTTGAAGGTAAAATTCCTCAAAGTCTGAACAATAAAATTATTTATGAGTATAATGAATTACATTATTTATTTACTTGTATTGTTGACTATTAATCAAATAAAATATTTTTAAAGCATCTGTTCTATACCAAGAAACCTGCAAGACATTGGGAATATTTTGATGAGTAGGAGAGATTAAAATCTCTACCCTTCATAATTTGAGGATTCTTAATACAGAATTGCATTAATCAAAAATTACATGTACAGTCCTCTATAACTCTGATAAGTATGATAAAAGAAGATTGGAGAAGTGGATACTTTAAATATAGCCAATCAAACAAATTACTTCCTTCCAAAATAATGAGACCTAATTCCATAAGAAACCACTCTCTGAGTTCCAAATTAAGAGTCCTTTACTTGCTGGGAACCGAGAGATGACTAATGCTCAAAATTCTCTCCACCCGGAGGAAGGGGCTTGATTCCCCTTTATACCTTGATTTAGGTAGGGGAGGGGGAGCCTAGCTGAAGCAGAATTTTACAGAAGCAGAACAAGCAAGTTAGATAAGGAAGCTGGTAATCAGGGGGCAGGAGGTTCCCAGGATTGTTGGTTGCTATGGGTATTTCCATACAATCATCGAGGGGAGCAGCAGGGGGAGCTTTCCATACAATCAATTACCAAGGAGGTTATTCACAATAATAGGTAGACTTGCCAAGCAGGATGCGGTTAAAATGGTTACAGGTACTGTGAACAGTGTGAACCACTCTTAATGGTTCAAAGCTTTGAGTGCAGCATGATCCAGTAATGCACCCGAGGGTGGCTGAGGCAGGTAGGGAGAGGCTAGAGAAGGCTTGTTAGGTTTGCAGCTAAGATGAAGTCACTTAGGCTAGCAATAGCTAGGTTATTACATATGTGTGTATATATGTAATTGTACCTCTGCAATAGCACATATGACATAACATTTTTACTTATTGTGTTTCTATATTCTGTACTATATTTTGAGAACTTCCACACTGTAACTTCAAATTTCCTTAGTGTCTAGCACAAGGGCTATTTCTCAAAGGGACTCATTGTATCTTAAAGAAAATTGGCCAGTTCAACCTATGTCTTGTTATCTTAGGAATATCCTTGTTACATCGATTACAAAAAACACATTTTTTTAATGTCTAGAACTAGAAATTTCGTGGAAATCAAATTGAGTTTATTTCTTTTAATCATATGTAAATTATTTCTGTATCTTATCTGATTTTTAAAAATACAGTGGCCAAATTCAGAAGTATTGGTCCATATGTTTTCTGAGTTTTCAAATTATAAAGAAATTCTTTTACAAGTACACATTTTGCTACATAACACAATTCTTTTATTTTGCATAGCCAAAATAAAAGTTTATCTAATATGCACAATAAAGCGTAAATCTATAAAGAGTAAAATTTACGAAGACTGAAAATCCATATGTGGTTTAGAAAAGTATTGAGTCCTGGGCAACATGGTGAAATCTCATCTCTACCAAAAAATAAAAAAATTAGCCAAGTGAGATGGCAAGCACCTGTAATCTCAGCTACTCAGGAGGCTGAGATGGGAGGATCACCTGAGCCTAGAGAGGTCGAGGCTGCAGTGAAGTGTGAGCACTCCACTCCACTCCAGCCTGGGTGACAGAGAGAAAACTTACCAAAAAAAGAAAGAAGAAAAAGAAAAAATAGCTTTATATAGTTATTATACTTTTGCAAGTTTTCTTGGTCACCTAACCAAGCATATTATAACAATGAATGCAGAATAATAAAGATGGAAACAATTAACTATGTTATTTCATGAAAAACAGCTTATTCAATGACTCATTAATTCAATTATGAATTTAATACTCTACAGATATTTATCAATTATGTACTATTTGACATGTCTTTGATTACTAAATTAGAAGTTAAAATATAATGTTTAAGGTAAAATCGTATGTCTTAAATATCAACACACGGTAAAAATTTTATTTAACTCACCAGTTGAGGAAACTAGCAAAATGTTAAAACTCATTTAAGGTTTAATTTGTGGCCACCGCTGCCACCACTACCACCACCACACACACACACACACACACACACACACACACACACACACACACAC
>NW_022436981.1:19648863-19705399 GCF_009761245.1 Sapajus apella | reverse complement strand
CACACACACACACACACACACACACACACACACACACACACACACACAGCAATTATGTATGTTGAAATGATGCAAAACTGATAAACATCTACAATGCAGTAATCATTTATATCTCAATTAGACACAAACTGCATGTCAATGACCAAGAATTATTAGCATTATTAATGGTATTCTACAATTTACAGAATTGTAAAACAACTCAAACACAATGAAAGAGAGAGATATACCAGAAGGATGTGGTCAATAGAACATACAAGAATCATTTTTCTTCATTTCAAAGAATCTCAAGAATTTTTTTTCTGGCATGGACATTACACATTTATATGGTTTGTCTCTGCCCCCACCTAAATCTCATCTTGAATTGTAGCTCCCATAATTCCCACATGTCGTGAGAGAGACTCAGTGAGAGGTAATTGAATCATGGGGGCTGGTCTTTTTTGTGCTGTTCTCATGATAGTGAATAAGTTTCACAAGATATGATGGTTTTATAAAGGGAAGTGTAAGATACGACTTTGCTACTCCTTTGCCTTCTGCCATGATCGTGAGGGCTCCCCAGGCCTGTAGAAATAAGCCCATTAAACCTCTTTCTTTTATAAGTTACCCAGTTTTGAATACGTCTTTATTAGCAGTGTGAGAACAGACTAATACACACATATTGCTATATTTATAGCAATGAACGAAAAGAGACAATGACTTTTGCCCTTGTGGGGGTTTATATTCTAAGATTAAGATGTTATCCCATTTTTTCCCAACCTAAAGAAAACAAATAAAAATAAACCTTCTTGATTAATGTTTTCACTAAATATAGGACATACATATTTCAAAATGTCTGATTCCTTAGATAATGTACATGGAAACCTGTAACACTTGAATATATTGTTGAACATTTACCTTGTGTTGGCCAATTGGCTGTACTAGTGAAATACACACAAAAAAAATAAAACGTATTCCCTGCCCTTTTGGAGAAGAAACGAAGGAGGAAAGTTGGAGGTGAAAACAATAATTTTTATAAGATATGGGTAATGCTGCAGATTTTTCATAATATGTTTCTTAATTTTATAAAAGTAAAATTTTTTTAAGTTAGTCTACTCTAGTACAGTAATTATGGACTCAGGCACTGGTAACAGATGCTTGGATTTAAGTTTGGATTCTGCCAAATACCAGCTCTAAGATGCTGGAAATATTGCTTCTCTGAGACTCAATGTCTTCATTTATCAAATAGGGGTAATGATGTTACCTCTTAAAGTTGTTGTGAGATTTAGATGTGTTAAGTATGTTAAAGAAGGGGTGTCTGTTAAGAACTATGTTGTTAATTATTATCCTTAGCTTTTTGTTTTATTATTTTTTTCTATCTAAACATGAAGATTGTTGAGTGCAGGAGACACTTTTAAATCCATGGGAACTCTTACACATAGACCATGTTTTGAGTTTAATTTGTACTCTCCTGCCTCAAACTTACACTGTCAAACTTGTATATTCTTGATTTTTTTTATTCCCTTCCATGATTAACATCTATAATTCACAATAATGGTAATAATCTGTCATTGGTGTTATGTATGACTGTAGTTGCCTTTACGCAGTTGAAAGAATTAAACTGTAATTTCATAATGCTATTCTTAAATGTTAATTTCTAAATGTAAAATTTATTTATGTTCTTTTATTTTAAATGTTAGTTTTATTTTGAGAGAATTTTTGAGAAAAGAGGTGTTAGTAATACCAGGCATCCTTGTGCCTTTTTACATCCTCATGTAAAATGGACATGAATATTTGTACTAATTTCAAAGACTGTAGATTAAAAGAATATAACATACAAAGCCGTTAGCATAGAGCCTGATGCAGATTAAACCCTTAATAAAATGCTAACTCTTTTTCTGACATCTTTAAGAAATTATCTCACTCTATACTGAAAATTCTATTTGTCTATTTCTCTATATTTTCTCCTGAAACATAAACTACCATTCATGCTTCTACTATATCTTATCAGTCCTAACCCTAAGCAAGAATTTTAACAGTTGTCTACATGTCATAATTTCTCCTTTCATTTTTAAGCTCCCATTTGTAGGGACTTTAAAGCTATCATACTTAAACGTACCTAAATAGCTATGAGGATTATCAGTGGTCTTTGTCCAACTATAGGCCTGCACGCTTAGAATTAGACAGATTTGCATGGGTCATCTTGCTTATAGAACATGTAGGTATATAAATAACAGGTTTCCTCATATACATAGGCAGGGAACCAATTTGTCACATTATGCAAAAATTAAACTGCTGAGAACCTGCTATGTGCCAGAACTATTTTAACATATATGTTCTCATTTAATAGTTTCAGCATCCTTATGCTTTATACATTTCTTCTTTCTTCCCTTCCTTTCTTTTTCATTCATTTTCTTCCTTTATTCAACTATTCTATGAATATTTTTCAGCCTTAATATGTGCTAGGGTATGTGGATTACATACATAATATTACCCAGAAGAGCTTTAGTATATTGAAGAAGCATTCTTATAATTAATTACTTTACTATGTAATTTTTATACTAACAGTATCTGTAAGGGATATGAGTAACTGCAGGTAGTAATGTCTAAGTGTAACAGAAAGTTAGGGAATAATTTCACAGAAATGGTAACCTGAATGTGACCAATGTATTATATTAGAGTGACACACTAGGTTATGAATCCTCTATTTTAATTTATCACATATACAAGTTATATGATTTTAGATTAGTTCTTTGATTTTATTTTATTTTTATTTTTTTATTTTTAGACAGAGTCTTGCTGTGTCTCCCAGGATGGAGTACAGTGGCATAATCTCAGCTCACTGCAACCTCCAGCTCCCAGGTTGAAGTGATTCTCCTGCCTCAGCCTCTTGAGTAGCTGAGATTACAGGAGTATGTATTATGTATGTTATCATATCTGCCTATTTTTTGTATTTTTAGTAGAGATGGCTTTTCGCCATGCTGACCATGCTTGTCTCGAACTTCTGACATCAAGTGATCCCCCGTCTCAGCCTCTCAAAGTCCTAAAATTATAGGCATGAGCCACCACATCTCTCCTGAGTTATTGGATCTTTTTGACACCAATTTGACTTATCTGTAAATTGGTAACAATAGTACATACCTGGGAAGACTCAAATCACAACTGAAAAAAATTTAGCTAATCTAGGTTAGGGCATGTGGATTCCACAATACACATTGAATTATAAGCAGTTTGCCTGTGTGATAAAGCATATGAAGAGGCATGTAGATAGGAGAGCAAGCAAAGAGAAAGTTAGGTTGTTAATCTTAGATCACAGACAGTTGAATATTTAAGTCTGATTTCTATACTTTAGGAGCTCTGATGGACTTTTATCTTGTAAAAATATTCTGAATACATATCACAATTCCATCTATCTGCCTGGCTCTCTCTTTTCTCTCTCTCTTAAACACAATGCATTTACATTAAGAAGTTAATAGTTTTAATTAATAATTTTCTCTGGTTTAAAATAGAATTACTTACACACTCTTTAAAGAATAATTTCTCCCTAGTAGATAAAAATGTATACCATTAGTGGGATAAGAAGCAGGTGTGTTATTTTCCTACAGCTCTTTTAAGTAATGTCATGCATAATGTATTCTTAGTGCAAGAAAATAAAAGAAACATCTTCTAGTTACTGTTTGTCAATTTTATTGCATGACTGTGAGAATAGAATTGGAATCTCTGTAGGTAAAACTTAAAAATGAATAAATCCTTAAGGAATTGGTAAGAAAGTGTCTCCTATTTAGAAATTCTTCACAAATTAACACTGGCTTTAAAGTGTTTTAAGTATACCCAAAAATGCTTTTGAAGTTCAGCCTCAAAAAGAGCAAGAGGCAAATAGAGACAATTATGTGCATCATCAAACACTGCACCATATTTACCAATGGAATAAAAAACATTGAATGAAATAATTGCCTGGAGTGATATTGTTTTACAATTAAATAAGAACTTTCTAAATTAACAACAATACATAAGCATACACACACACACACCTTCTTCTGATACATCTAAATGAATGAAAATTGTCACAATTCAAGTCTTAATCACTGAAAAATTTTTAATATTAGAGATAAGGATGTGTCAGAGAAAAACACACCAAAAATAAGTTCAAAATCAAAGGATTTCAAGTAAGAATAACAATGGACTTTTACATCAAAAAAACTGAAAGAGATGAAGAAATACCTTCCCTACAGGAAAATGATCTTCAACCCATCACTATATCTTCAGTTAAAAAATAATCAAAAGTATGAATCAAATGATGCTTTTGAGATATTTGAAGTTTTAAAAATGTGTATCTCATTTCCCCTTGCTGAGAGGACTATTGGAAAATGTTCTTCAGCAAAATGAGAGATTATAAGAGTAATATGTGTGGTCCAGGAAACAAAGATCCAACAGAGAAGTGAGGCAATAGAAATAGGCAGAAAGATGCTGATAGAAGGATTCAGATGTATAGCTGTGCTACCATCTGGAAAGAAGTAACTTCACATTGCAACATTCCAACATGGGAGTCTACAGGAGGGAAACAAACAAGTAGACAGAAAGGAATTGCTTACTGTATTTCACCATATTGACAGGAGGCTTATATTTAAGTTTGAAAGTACCGACAAAAAATTATTAATTGGACACTGTTAAATGAAAATCTTCTCTTCCGTAAGAGCTACTCATCAGAAAATAAAAATTTAATCCACAGACCATTAGAAAATATTTTCAAGTCGTATGTCTAGTATAGAATTTTGATCTAGAATATGTAAAGCTCTCTAAACACTCAGTTATACAAAAACAAAAAACCCAAATAACAATAGGAAATATATTTGAACTGTTATTTTACCAAAGAAGATATGAAGGTGACAAAGAAGCGTTAAAAAATGCTTGACATAATTGGTAATTTAATGAACCACAATCAAAAATATGGTAGGATGGCTGAAGTTAAAAAGACTACCCATATCAAGTGTTAGAGATGATATAGAGTAACTGGAACCCTAAAACATTTTTGATGGAAATGTGTAATTGTAACACAACTTTGAAGAACATTTGGCAGTTTTTTAAAAAGTTAAATATGCACTAACCCTGTGAAGCACCTGTTTCACTCCTAGTATTCATATATGATCAATGAAAATGCATGTCCACACAAAGACTTGTACTCTGATGTTCAAAGTTGCCTTATTTGTAACAGACAATATCTAAACAAGTCAAAAGTTCATCAACTAGCAAATGAATAAATAAATTGTGATATATCCATAAAACAGAATACTAATCAATAGAGGTACTTATGGTAGTTGTACGCAAATTATTTTTCTTGAATATTAGAAGCCATTAATATTTCTAAAAAACCCAGTAGAAGTTAGTAAAATTCAATGTTGAATTTGGGTTATAGCTCTGACAAAAGACCTGGAAAATTACATTCTCAATCTCAAAACAGAAAAAAGAGTACAAACTGGAAATCATTGACTATTCTTGGACACACCAGAAAACTGAGGGTTCGTGCCAAACTGCCATTCTGAAATTTACATAGGTAAATACAGACTATTATAGCAGAGATGTTTAATTTGAAGTAGAAGTCACTAGAGACCTAAACTGGGATGAAAAATTAAATGGTAATTTAAATGTATTGCTGAAGACTAAGTTTGGATTAGTGTGAGGGAGACTCTCCTGGGGGCTACACTACAGTCTTAGGTACGTCCTCCCACTTTCAAAGGCTTTTTCTCCAGGATTTTTCTCCAAGTTCTCACTGTAAAGATCTGAGAAGAATTCGGTGGAATCCAGGGCATGGGGAGGGGAAGAGTTATTCTTTTTAAGTGAACCCAGATTGTCTTCTAACAAAGGTCTACTCTCCAGTGGGGAGAGTTTGGCCAGAGTCATGCCAGGACTGTAGCAAGGGCATGTGTCATACTCCAGCCTTCTGTATACTTCCTATCTCAATTAGAATGGAAAATTTAATGAGAAGAAACATTTCTGAAGGCTACAGCCTAGAGACACAGACCAAAGAAAAGACTGAGATTTAATTGGAAGATCATAGACTATAGATCATAGATTATATAATTTCCCTCTTGTATACATTACCATCAAACCAACAGAGCCTCAGTACCATAAAAGACGATTGCTGAAAGCTGCAAGCCATAGACATTCTCTGTAAAGGAGTACTTAGGAAAGTCCCATAGAAAAGGGATGTCAAAGGCAGACACTACGGGAATTTGAAATCAAGCCTTAGATAGCTTTAGGTACGGAAAATTCTAAATAAAGCCCAAGCCCTGCCTCATTAACACAGATCCTCACATTAGAGGCCTGTTCTTCTCAGTTCCTATTACGCAATATGGTATGTTTGAATTTCAACAAAAATTTGCAATGCATACCTAAAGGCAAGAAAGAATAATCTGAAGAGACAAACTAATCATCAGAACCACATTCATATATCACAAAGATGTTTTAACTGCCATATACATAATTTAAAATAGTTATGAATATGCTAAGAGAGCTAATAAAAAGGAAGACAGAATGCAAGGAAACTAAGGAAATCTCAGTAGGCTTGAAAATATATCATGGAGATTTCCCAAACTGAAACTCAAAGAGGAAAAAAATAAAATCACAGCAGAATATTTAAGTACTATGGGACAATTTTCAAAATTGTATTATGTATTATTGTAATATTACAAGGAGAAGAAGGAAAACAGAGCTGAAAAAATATTTGAGAAAATAATGTCTGAGAACTTTCCAAAACGAGTGACAAACAATTCTCATTTCCTGGAAGTTCAGGGAACATCAGGCAAAATAAAGTACAAAGATAAAAACAAAACAAAGAAATGATTCATCTAGGCATGTCATATGCAAACTGCAGAAAACGAAAGACAAAGGAAAAGTCTTAAATGAAGCCAGAGGGGTAACAAACACTTTATACAGAAACAAGGGTCAGAATTACAGCCAACCTCTTACTGGACACTATACAAATAAGAATAGTGCAATGATATATCTTTCAAAAGAAAAAGCCCACTAACCTAGAATTCTATACGTAGTAAAATGATACTTTGAAAGTGATGAAGAAGTAAAGACATTCTCATACTAACAAAATCAGAGATTTCAATGAAGGCAGACATGTCATGGAAGCATACTGAAAAACAGAGTGAAATAATATAGGCCGGAAACTCAGATCTATATGACGAAAGGAAGACAGTCAGAGAAGGAATAAATAAAGGTCAAATAAAATGCCTTATTTCCTTTTTATTAATAGACATAGATACAGAAATAACTTCAAAGTAATAATGATAACCGTATATTGGGTGATTGTAGCATATGGGTAAGTGAAATAACAGTCATGTCAGAAACTGCAGGAGGGATAAATTAGGAATATTCCATTACAAGGTACAGTTGCTACACATGAAGCAGAATACTGTTATTTAAAAATTAAATTAGTTAAAAAAGGATATTTTGGCTGGATGTGATGGCTCATGCCTGTAATCCCAATACTTCGTGAAGCTATAATAAGAGAATCACTTGAAGGCAGGAGTTCAAGACCTGGGCAACATAGCAAGACTGTTTCAAAAAAAAATACTACTCAACTAATTTTTGATAAATAATCAAATGTAATTCAAAGGCAAAAGTATAGCCTTTTATTAATTGCTTTTGGAAGAATTTGATATTCATATGCAAATAAAATGAACATAGGTATTGACTTCACAACTTACACTATCCACAAATATTAGATCAAAATGGATTATATACCTAAATGCAAAACACTTAACTACAAAAGGTCTAGGAGAAAACATGGGATAAAATCTAGATGACTGTGGGCTTGTCAATACATTTTTTGATACAACACTGAGAGCATAATTTGTGAGAGAAAATGGAAATTTGGACTTTATTAAAATCAAAATCAGATCTGAAAGTGACACTGTTAAGGGAATAAAAATACTTTAGGAAATATTGGCAAAATGTATAACTGATAACAGATTTTTATCCAAATGTAAAAGGATCCTTAATAATAACAATAACGCAAAGAATGAATTAAACATGTGCATAAGATCTGACTAGACAATTCAACCCCCAACATATATAGCTGGTAAATAAGCACATGAAAATATGTTCAACCTCATTTGTCATTAGAAATCTGAGCAAGCAACAATGTGATACCAGTTAATACCTATTTAAATGGCTAAAATCCAAAGAATCCACACTACTAACTGCAGGCAAAGATGTGAAGTAATGATAATTCTTGATTAATTGCTGGTAACTTTTTTTTTTTTAAATGGTACCACCACTTTGGAAAACAGCTTAACAGTTTCTTCCAAAACTAAATAAATATGGTTTATTACATTCCAAAGAATTAGTATGGCAATGAAGATGGGATTAAGAGTAGTGGTGAAACTTGACAAATACTACCTCAAGACAAGTAACCAAGGTTAACATTAATGATGCCTAGTTATATTTAATATGATGTGATGAAAATGACACTTTACTACTTTACTTCTTCAAGTAAAGAAGATTTTACTTCTGTGGGCTTTCTCCCCAATACATATTACTTCCATCCAACAATGGAAAAGAAGTGAGATGATGAATCATAATTGCAGGCTCTTCTTCCACAAATACTTAACCCAGTAGTCCTCAAAAACGTCAAGGTCGTCAAAGCAAGGCAAGTAACAACCAGGAAGAGCCTAAAAATATATGACTACTGTATGTAATGTAGTAGTCTGAATAGTATCCTAGAAAAGAAAAGGGGGCATATTATAAAAACTGAAAAAGTCTGAATGAAGCATTAAGTAAAATTCATTAGTTATTACACTAATATTAACTCATTAATTGTGACAAGTGTATTATACGAATATGAAATGTTAAAAATCATAGAAAATGGACAATATGGTTTACATGAGAACATTCAGCACTCCCTAATAATTTTGTAAATTTAAAACTCTGCTCAAATTTTTAAAAAATATGTGTTTAAAAAGTTAATATAATAAAGATCCATGTGCAGAGTTTTCGGGAATGTAAGTGTTCCACTTCTTTGAGTTAATATCCAAAGTATGATCTGGGTGACATGAGTATGATTACTGGATCACATGGTAAGAGTACCTTTAGTTTGGTAAGACATCCTTATTCTATTTGTAGCACCTTTATTCATAATTGTCAAAGCATGGAAGCAAAACATTTTTGTCTATAAGTTCCATGTAACCTTTGGCTTTTTGTATACTTAAGCTATGTTAATTTTAATGAAAGGTCAATGTTTAAAAACAAAGAACTTTTTTTACAGAAAGCTAAAACATGTAGACAATGGCAAATAAGTTATACTTCATTTGAAAAAATTTAGTAATCTATAAAATCATATGTGGAGCAAGGAAAAGGAAGTACAAAATAAGGCATAATTTATTTAAAATTTTATTTTATAAAACCAGCTCTGTTTTTAAAAGAAAATAATAATGTTGGTAAAGTTATGATGCTATTATCTCACTCATTTCTGTTTAACAATAATATTTTCCCCCTCCAGGTAATGGCAAAGTTGTCTAGATAATATATTTTAAGGCAAGTTTATAGTGTTACAAAATGATTCTAATTTCTTAGAGCATATTTTAATATGTCAATAATAATCTTTATACATTTTATAATGTCATATATGAGATTAAGTATTTTGATAAAAATTTAACCACAAGATAAAGAAAAGTTAATACAAAATTTATAATTGCAATCGAAATGATAGTTCTTGAATAGTAAGTCATTTATACTCTATATTCAGTGAGTTACCAAGCGTCATTCATTCTTTACTCAAATTACAATATATTGCTGTTTCTTTCCATTTCTTTACCACTTTTAATCCAGATACTGTAGACCAACTGGATTATGGCAACTGTAATGTGTTTTTCTTAAATGTAGTTTTTCCTCATTACAATAGAAAGTATTCTGGAAAAAATATATTACCTCTGTCAAAAGATAGGAAACACGATTTTGAAAGAGATGAATAATAAAACCTCAATGTAATCATTTATGCTCTCATTTTAATCATCTACAAAATAACAGTAACAATTGCTGTGATAATTCAGATTGAGATGAAGACTGCGTATACCCCCCCTCCTCCTCCCACACAAAGGCACATGTATACACGGACACTCAGAGATATAGTATATTATTGTCAATTATTTTCTAGTCTAGATTACTTACATAAAACCGATTTCATTTCACAGAAGACAGACTCTGTTTCAAATAAGTACTCATTAATACAGCCATTTAAAATTTCTGTGACCCACTCATAGAGCATGTGAATTAAAAAGGAATTTTAAAATAATGACATATTAAATTTAATCTTTAACCATTTAAGCATGTTAAAAAGCATTATAAAATTATACATTTGTAAGTAGCTGTATAATGAGCAAAACAAAAAGTTCTGACCTTCCCCCATCCCCAAGACTAACCTATGATGCACTTCATTCTTCAGCTCATCTGTGACGCTCAGTCTTGCCGCTCTTTCTACCTCCTGACATCACTGATCCTGCACATTCCCTACAATCGCCTCATTCCTGCCTGTTTATTCAGTGTAGGATTATATAAATCTGAGAGACAGAAATAACATGATTTCCAGGGAACTAAATGAAGGTACATATTTGCCTATTATTTCTTCTTCAAAAAGCGTCTTCTGTGAAGGCACTTGTAGAGCGACTGATGCTCAACCTAAGTCTGAGTGTAAACACAGCTTTATGAAGAACTTGATGTAATAAATGCGATTTTAACTCTATTTTGGCAGCTTGTTTAATTACTTTTCTTTCATAGACAGTTTTTTCAGAGTTTTCTAATTTGATATTTCTTTCCCTTAATCCCTCCATATCGCTAAAATCTATCTGCTCTTATAACATCAACTGACCATTTACTGGGGTTACCACCATTATAATCATCAAATATCGTAAGCTCATCTCATAATTTACAAAAGTGCTAACTCTAAAAATTCTGAACTTTTTTCTTTGTTTTTTTTCTTAACAAAATGCAAGGATAATTTGAGATACTTTTTATCTGTCTCTTGAATATTATTGTTCTCCAGCATTTTCTGGCATCTTTTGCCTGAGCCACTTTGTTTAATCCTATTCCTTACTGGCAATCATGTAAGGAATTTCTCCTAAATTTTCTGTCTCCTTTGCTTCAGAAGCCTAACAGGATGTGCGCATGTTTCTACAAGATGGCAAATGTGACTGAGAGTGTGTGTTTTGCAATCAGGTCAATACATACACCACTGCTTATTGATTGTGTGAGCTTGGGCAAGTCCTTACTCTTTCTGTGCTTCAGTTTTCTCATTTTATTTTGATTTTTTACTCTTTTTATTTTTATTTCTTTGGACACTATGCTGACTTAAGTTTTCTCATTTTTAAAATGGGGCTGTGACTATTTACTTCACAGGGTTATTGTGATAAGCAAGACAGTGTACTAAAGAAGGGTTGGTGTCTCCCACATAGTAGCTGCATAATCTATCTGGTAAATCAGTCATTACTCCCTTAAAATAATGAATAAATCAGCTGTCTCTTCTCCATTACTCAATCTCAGTTTTATTTTTAAAATTTACCATTTTTTTTCCCTTTTCTAGTCTTCTTGCTAAACTGTTCATCCTCCACACTGCTGGTAGCTATAGCAGCATTTCTGAAACACACATTTTCACTCCCCTCCTATAATTTTAGTCAAATCTGTGATAGGTAAAATTTGCTGTTTACTTTTTAGAGTACAGGCATAAATTATGAGAACGTTTATACATGGTAATTTTTTTTCTATTTCTAATTTTCCTCTGTATATAGTTTAAAAGTACAACATATAATTTATACAAATAAAAAGCTACTTATTGTGGAGGTCATACTTCTTAAAGAAGTGAAACATGAAAAATATTAGGTGTATGGAATCAACTAAAAGCTTTTTAAAGGCTTCCACATTTCATAATATTGTATATTGATTGAAATAAATTACATTCATTATCTCCAATCTTGACTCAACTATCTTTAATTGAATGCCTATTATATGCCAACTATTATAATGAGCTTGTTCTATTAAAATTATTTTATATAAAATGTATTTGTTTAAACCTATATCCTTATTTTTTTAAAAGATGTCATTTAAGATGACAGCTATTTGTGAAAGGAAGAAATACTGTTCATGTTTTCTTAACTACTGAATTTAAGTAGGGCTTTATTTCTTGGAATAACCTAACTACAAAGCTACTATAATAGTGATACAGTTCATATTCATCTGAAATTACACATATTTTCCTGTGAAATACTTTCCTGGGAACGTAACCAGCCAATTGAGGTTATGGTTGTAATTATGTGCAATGCTGTCTATGGCTCCATTATAGTTCTGGGTTTCTGGAATTCTTGTCTCAATAATTATATGATATTAAGGGTAATATCACATGGGATAAAATTACTTCCAGATTTTAACTCTTAAACACACTATCATCAATATTTGTGTTTAGAATTGAGGAGAATGCCATTTGGCTTGCTATTTTGACAGGGTTTAAAGAATGTCTTTATAAATGAAAAGCTGAGACACATAACATCATATCTTTTAAGTCAAAAATCACATCAACTTTTTCAAATTTATAATGTTTATATTACTCTGTTCCCAATAAAATCCAAAGGATTTTATATTCACTATGTATAGATATAAAGTGACTTCATAGATGTTTTTCTGTTGTGGTATATATTTTTTTCCTTTGCTGCTATTTTTATATATTTAAATTTGCAGAAGGCAGAAATGCAATGCATCAAGCCACTTTCTCTTTGAAAACATAAATGCACAATAATTAGAGACCTAGAGTGTTCTAAGAAGCATGGGATTAGCCCCACAATAATGAGAGCTCACATCTGCAGTCAGTCTAAAAATGTCACACAGACCTAATTTTGCTTCAATGCAAATGTAATTTGTTTCTTTGCATTTACATGTGGAAATAAATTAGTGACTGTGTTTAACTCATTTGCTATTTAATCTTTATTGTATCCTTTTCAACTAAGCTACTGGGAAAATAGGAACCTGTGTAGGTTCCTACTACTGTAAATTTGTGATTTACAGGTACAAAAGCTTTTCAATATTACCTAGTGATTCGCAGCTTTCTCTAAAACACAACTTTTTCTCTTGTGGTCATAAATGTATGTATAATTGATTTCTGAACATGTGTGCTAGCAATGACTCAGGTAGATCTTCAGTTGAATGTATGCATAACTAAATCAGACTTCTTCCTCTTCTTTGCTGTGGTATTGCTCTATCTGGTCCTCCTGGATTTTATTCTCTTTCCTTAGGTCAACAGTCTTGGAGATGTAGTAATTATGCCATTTCAATATTTATGGACTCCACCACTGCTATACTTGTATTATCTCTGTACTAATCAGTCTTCATTATTGTTTCACTAGATTAGTGCTGTTGTCTCCTCCACAAGCGTCTCAATTCTTTTAATTCCACTCACCAATATGTTCCTCACTCTGAAACTAGACTAATGGTATTAAAACACGGTGAGCTCTCAGTGTAGCTGACAGGTTCTTCAAAATTGTGACTTTAAGCAAAACGACATGCAGCATGCTGGTCGTCATACAACATTGTTTTATTCAATGTCTTTTCATTGTAATATTGAAGAGAGAAAAATTCTGATTTTGACATATGTTGTTTTGCTTCAAGTCACAGTTACCAAGAATGTATGGAGAAAGTTAAGTGAGGATTTAATTTTTTTTGGTTGTTAATCACCTATTTGAAATCTTCATTGCTCTCAGGTAAAATATGACCTTCTTTACCAAGAATGGCTGCTCCTTCTTGATATAATCTCTTCCTAAATCAAGTGCTTATCTTTAATTGTAATTCCTTTTCCCTCTTTAATGAGAAAAGTTCACTTCTCTTACATCCTTAAAGGCATCCAGTGTCACATTCACCTCAAAATCTTTAGATAGATACTCTCTCCTGGAACATTTTTCCTTTGACAATTTTCCCAGATGATTCCATTTCATCATTTTAGCTTAGACTTTGTTTCCTACATTGGATAAATGTCCTTGCTACATGTCTCATAGCCCTCTAGACTATTTTGCTGATAGTAATTTGATGTTGTTGCTTGTCTGATGATCTGTCTCCTTCATTGGGTTCTTAATTCTTTCCATTGATACTTCATTCCAACTGATCATTGATGAATCATTGATGAATCCTAGTACTGAGCATATTGCCTTGCACATAGATTGAGCTCAAATATACGTTTTTAAAGTATTTCTTTAAACTTTTAGCAAGATTAATAATTTAAATCTATTGTTAAGATGATTCATATATTTGAAATTAACATGATTATGTAGAACATTTTGTTCTGTAGAAGTTATAGTCTATCTTTCTATATGCATATTTGTGTTATGTCACATATACATTTATATTTTATTGATTTATAATATGTAGAACTGAAATAACAAAGAGGTAATTTACAATTCAAATTTGATTTCTGCCTGATCTAGAATAGCCATTAAGATCATTAACATATTAGACTTACCATAAAGATTTGATATGAATTAACAAATTATATAATGGCATAAAATAATTTATTTTAACAACATTTAATTGATCTTTATGGTATAGTAGAAAATGCTCATATTTTAAATCTGAAAAATGTGAATTTTAATACAACATACGCCACTTAACTGCTGGGTGAAATTGTGCAATAACAAAAATAAAAGCTACTATTTACTGAGTAATTAATATATGTTTACATAGTCATTCAATATTCAATAACAACTTGTTAATTAGATGTAATTTTCCCCAGTGTACCTATTTAAAAATGGAGAGAATTAAATCTCTGATTGCCTAGGGACATTTAATGAATGAATAACATAACTGAGATCCAAAGAGCATGTTTTTTCACTGACGTCATTTACCTTTCCTCTCAAAATTCGAGTTTTATTGTGAGGAATGCAGTTTGTTAATCAAGGAATAGAGTGATTTGCACAGAGAAAACCTACAATAATTGGTAGTTACTTCAAAAAACAAAAGTCAATTGATTAAACTCAGAAATCCTTTATGTTTTCTTGACCTCCGGAAGCAATGATGCCTCCCACAGAATTGGTAGGCTGACCTCCTTCTTTCAGTTACCACCATATTTCTTATATTTATAATATTTTAATTATTGCTTTTGACTTCCTTTTCCCTCTTTATCTGCCATCTTCCATCATTCCTACTTAAGTTAATGAAGACAACAGAATTTTATATATATGGGAGCTCCTGTCCTCTGGATTTTCATAAGAGGAATATGATTGTCACTATCAGGCATTTTAAGTCTTGTTTTTACATAAAATAGTACATGAAAAATATATTTAAATGGTTTTTACTTTTTTATGTTTTAAAGATGTTTTTTGAAAACTAATAAGAGGAATGCTTATATCTCAAGAAAATTGAAACCACCTGTAAAAGAATCTTGTCTGTGCTGTGTTTTGATTAGATTGAAGCTTAGTGTAAACAGAAAATACAGAAGTTTATATTTTTGTAAAAAAAAATGCAGTACATTGTTGGCTAAATTATGACATAAAACCAGAACTTTTCAAAATCAGCTGACTATATAGGGCTTAACCAAATCAACATATCTTGATCATGTTTTTCTAGGCCTTCTTTCCCAAAGAAGGCCCCAAGCTGCTAGTGACACTATCTTTGCAGTGTAGGCTCTTATTAAATAGACAGAAAGAGCTGGCATGTTTTATATCATTAAGTAATTTAGGAAAAACTTCACTAACAATGTATGTTTTTTTCTGTTTAAAGGAATATTTACAACATTTGAATTCCTCTGTTTCTCCATCAAAGCACATTGTCATCAAAGCTACTTGCACTTTGGGGCTAGAAACAAAGCCAATTCCAGGAATCGCTCAAACAATTTTGCTTGGAAATTTCCAGCAATACTTAAAACACAATTTTGTAGCAATTCTTTATGATAAACTGTAAAATACAGTTGCCTGAAAATGACTGACAAGTCAATCATCATTCTGAGCCTGGTGGTTTTTCAGAGCTCCTTTATAAATGGAAAAACATGTAGACGGCAATTGGTGGAAGAATGGCATTCACAACCGTCATCATATGTGGTAAATTGGACACTAACAGAAAACATCTGCGTGGACTTCTATAGAGATTGCTGGTGTTTGGGTGTAAACACTAAAATAGATACTTCAGGCAATCAAGTTGTTCCCCAGATTTGCCCTTTGCAAATTCAATTAGGGGATATCCTTGTAATTTCTTCTGAACCATCTCTTCAATTTCCAGAAATAAATTTGATGAATGTTTCTGAAACATCTTTCATTGACTGTATGCAAAATACCACAACTGAAGATCAGTTACTTTTTGGTTGCAGACTAAAAGGAATGCACACTGTTAATTCCAAGTGGCTGAGTGTTGGGACACATTATTTTATCACAGTCATGGCAAGTGGTCCATCACCTTGTTCACTGGGACTTCGACTAAATGTGACAGTGAAACAGCAGTTCTGCCAGGAATCTCCGAGTTCAGAAATTTGCTCTGGTCGTGGTAAATGTCTTAGTGAACTTTGGAGCAAGATATATAGTTGCCATTGCCAGCCTCCATTTTCTGGAAAATACTGCCAGGAACATGATGCATGTTCTTCTAAACCATGTAAAAATAATGGCAGTTGCATTAATAAAAGAGGAAAATGGGATAAGCAAGGATATGAATGTGTCTATCATCCCCCATTTACAGGTAAGATTGTTTAAGATATACAATTTTATTAAAATCGAGAGTACAATGAATTAATAAACTGTTACTTAACAAAAATGAAACTACATTTTAAAAATTGGATTTCTTAGAATTGGCTAAATATAGATTCTGGACATATGCAAATCCTATTAGAGATCCTCTAAAATAGCCTTTTTGCTTAACTGAAAAAGACCTCTTAGAAACATGTTTTATAGTGAAATACCTATATTTACATGTTTCCCAACATCCATTCTTAATGTCTCATACATTAAAAAATAAGAATATCAGAGTGATATAAAAGCTTTTAGTTGCTGAATGAAATGCCCAAGGTTATGGTATTTGGACAGGTGATAATTTGAAAATGAAGTATGCATCTGAGTAGAGGAAGTCAAGGAACTATGGTTGGAGGGCAGTCATTGAAGCTGCTTGGCGGATTGGAGAGAAACTGGTCGTTGTGAGCCAAGAGTAATATTTTAAATCGATGTTGGTATGGCATGCAAAATGTGATTTATAGGTGATAGTGACAAGGATGAAAAGAAGATGCTATAATTCATAACTGATTGTAATAAGCTCAATAAGAGGCAACAATCAGGAAGGGTTGTGAACAGATGTTTGGTGAATAATTAAGCCAGAGGAAGGGCAATCTAAAAAATTTTAAATTATGCTACCTGAGGCTAAAGTGAAGTTTGAAGGGAATAAAACTCTCTTTATTTCAGCATATACTAGAGGAATTTAAGGTCAGTGGAGGAAAGTGAGGAGCAAGAGTGAAGAAATGTAGGGAACGTTAAAAGCTTGGAAACTTGTGAAATAATTTATTTTAATGAGAGTTTGACAGACCTGGCATGGAGAGTTTCAAGTAAAATAGGTAAGACCAGGATGATCTAACAGAGAGAAATATTTGACATGGCTGGTAGTAATGGCCTAGGAAAACAGATTGGTAGTGTATTTTGGTCATAAAAGAGGAAAGAATGTTAGAGCAGAGCTGTGTCTAGAGCAGATCACCTGCAAGGATTTAACTGTAATTTTGTCAGGCAGGCTTTAGGGGGATTTCCTCTCCTATGTGCCCGAGGCCGACTTCATTGGAGCCAAAGTTGAAGAGGCTCTGTAATAAGATTTAATGGGGAGGCCATCTGCGGTGGCTCAAGCCTGTAATTCCAGCACTTTGGGAGGCCATGGTGGGCGTTTCACCTGAGGTCAGGAGTTCAAGACCAGCCTGGCTAATGTGGTGAAACCCCATCTCTACAAAAATACTAAAATTAGCCGGGTATGATGGCCAGCACCTGTAATCCCAGCTACTCCAGAGACTAAGACGGAAGAATCCCTTGAATTGGGAGGCAGGGATTGAGGTGAGCCGAGATTGAGCCATTGCACTCCAGCCTGGGTGACAGAGTGAGAATTTATTTTATTTAAAGTTTGACAGACTTGGCATGGAGAATTACAAGTGAAATAGGTAAGACCATTTTTCTTTATTAGAGAAATATTTTTCTAACAAAGAGAAATATTTGACATGGCTGGTAATAACAGTATAGGAAAATAGCAGATTGGTAGTGTATTTTGGTCATAAAAGAGGAAGGAAGGTCAGAGCAGAGCTATGTCTAGAGCAGATCACCTGCTGGGATTTAACTGTAATTTTGTTAGGCAGGCTTTAGGGGGATTCCTTCTCCTATCTGTCTGAGGCTGACTCCATTGGTGGTAAATGTTTCCTACAGTTTTTCAGTCTTTCTCCTCACTTTCCTCCGATGACCCCAAATTCCTCTAGTATATTCTGAAGTAGGGTTTTATTCCCTTCAAACGTCACTTTAGCCTCAGGTAGCATAATTTACATGGTTTTAGATTGCCCTTCCTCTGGCTTAATAACTCTCCAAAACAAACAACAAAACAAAACAAAAGAAAATATTTAATGGAAGATCTCAATAAACCATTGTAGCCTGTAAAATTCACCTAATCCAATCTTTCAAAGAGTCATTTTGGACTTGATAGAAGCTCGGTACCAAGATCATTACAGAAGTTAATACCAATAATAGCCACTGAATATATTGTCTCTATAACATGGATCAAATTCTAATTTGACTGTACCGGCATTGGTGATAGAAGGTGCAAGTTATATCCCTGATTTATGCTGGGGCATATCAGGTGATTAAAGTTAAGGCAGGCTAGAGAAAAAATGAAAGCACTCAAATTGCTAATTTGGAGTGAATGATAAATCAATTTAATAGACAATCTCTAAAGCATCGGTTTTCACCTGTCCAAAGAGTTTTAAAGGATATTTGGCCAGAAAATTTCTACCATATGTCGGAATATTAATTTGAATGTATGTATTCATAGTTCATGGGATATTGTTTTGGTGGTTTTATTATAATTGCATTGAGTGGTTTGCTTCTTAAGATTTCTTTCTTTTTTCTTTCCTTCCTTCTTTCCATCCCTCCCTCCCTACTTACTTTTATCCTTCCCTCCCTCCCTCCCTCCCTCCCTCCCTTCTTCCTTCCTTCCTTCCTTCCTTCCTTCCTTCCTTCTTTTTTTCTTTCATTTCCTTTTCTTTTCTTTTCTTTCTTTCTTTCCTTCCTTCCTTTTTCTTTCTTTCTTTTTTGCTTTTTTTTCCTTACAGCCATAGGTGCTTTCAACCATTCAACTTTGAGCAGTATAAAAATATCTAGATAGTGCTTCATTACTTTTATAACTTTAAGAATACTTCATTTTCCACTTTAATTATAAATAATTACTTCAATTATAAAATCTCAAAAGATAATGAAGTATGTAGATTTGCCAGAATAATTGAGAATGCTCACTGCATTAGTTTGCTAGAGCTGTCCTAACAAAGTATATACTGCATGGCTTAAACAGAAACTTATTTTCTCACAGTTTTAGATGCCAAAAGTCCAAGATCCAGGTATTGGTAGGTTTGGTTCCTTCTGACACCTATTTGACTGGTCCGTAGACTGCTATCTTCTCCCTATGTCTTTACATTGTCATTTCCCTGTATGTATGTGTACAAACATTCTCCTCTTAGAAGCACATCAGTCATATTGGATTAGGACACACACTACTAACCTTGCTTAGCCTTAGTTGTGTACTTATCTAAAGATGCTGTCTCTAAATACAGAAAATCTGTGATACTGAGGGTTAGGACTGCAACATATGAATTTGACAGAGATGGGTGGGCAAAATTTAGCTTATAAAACTCACTAAGTTTTAATTACATCATGGCCTATTGAGCATTCTACTGTTAATTTAGTTTTTATGTTTGGAAAACATTTTGAAAGAATAATTTTTATTTACATTTTCATTTATATTTTTATTATGTTTAAGGTTGCTTGGAGGTAAATGAAGAAAGAGGAGTTCTGCATTAGTGAAGCAGGGATGTCAGTATAGACGGAATTTGAAAGACATCAATGATAGAGGCAAAAACTACTTATAAATTAAGAGCTTAATTAAACTGAGGGTAAACAGCATATTGCAAATTTACATGCAGTTGTTTTGTAACATTTGTCCACTTGGTATGCCCTGGGATATCCAAGGCACATTCCTCTACTAAGAGTATTATGAGATGATTAACTTTGCATAGAACTAGTTTGTTATGGAAGGCTATATTTCCGAATCTCACTTAAACATACTATTGTAGTCCCACTATGATAGAGTGATAGAAGGTGCAAGTTATATCCCTGATTTATGCTGGGGTGTATCAGGTGATTAAAGTTAAGGCAGGCTAGAGAAAAAGTGAAAGCTCTCAAATTGCTGATTTGGAGTGAATGATAAATCAATTTAATAGACAATCTCTAAAGTCCCACTATGATAGAGGGGGACTACAATAGTATGTGTAAGTGAGATTTGGAAATTTTATATGTCAACAAGAGCAAATAAGTGTTGAATTTGCAAGTTTGTGCACCTATTTTGAGAATCCAGGCAGCCATTTCTCCTTTTGAATTGTTCCTTGGCTAGGGAATAAAGGTTGTGACACAATACACATTTGAATGTGTCACTTTGTAAATTACCACTGCAATGCTATTAGTGTATGTTGAAAAACTGGTACTTATTACATGTATTAATATTAACTACCATGAACACAATTAAAATTTTAAAAAATTATGTAAATTAAGTAAAGCTCAAATACCAGTATCCAGAAAAAATACTTGGATATTATAGTCTGGAGTCAGAAGATGAAAAACTTACATAAAGTATCAAAATTAATTTTTATTTCAGTTTAAATGCATCTTTGTGTAGCATGGTTTTATGGCTGAAATTACATTTGTCATAATTTGATATTTTCATTATTAAAGAATTGAGGAAACTAATGGTTATAACATTGACATGCAATGTAAATAAATGTTTTTTCAATGTTACAGGAAAGAATTGCTCAGAAATAATTGGCCAATGTCAACCACGTATCTGTTTCCATGGAAACTGCAGCAATATTACTTCAAATAGTTTCATCTGGGACTGTGATGAACAATATTCAGGTAAAAATGCATATATACATATACATATGCACAAACAATTTTAGTTTTATGTATTTCAAATTAAATGCGAACTATTTCCTTTATTATTGAAAAATATACTTTTAGAGGTTATATATACTGAACTATTTTATGGTAAAGTTAATAAACCAATTTGTTTAATACGATTAAATCATAATGCAGATAATGTTTTATAGCATAAGAAGAGTTTGAACGCTAGTTTACACGCTTTTCACCATAAAAATACTAATATCTTTCTTCAAACTTGTATTTATGATCAATGAATTTGAAATTTTTAATGTCTTTACTTGATACTTCTTAACCATGAAATGTTAAATTATGGATATTTTTACTGAACACATGTTGAGGTTTCTGCTCATTTAAAAAAAAGTCTGCTAGAAAGAAGATATTATTAAATGTTTTTTGGTATAAAATATGCAGATAAAATATTTTTATCAGAGCCCTATATTTTATTCTATTCAAAATCAATTTGTTAGATAACATTTTTCAAGATAATAATTAAGTAAATGATTTCTTTTTTTTTGCGTGTGGTTACACTAAATGTAAATATATTTGTATGCATTTCTATTTATTATTCTTTAGACTGGCTAAATTAGATGCCATATATTTGTCGACCCTCTCAACTTATTTCCGTTATGCTCTAGTATGTAAGTTTATTCTTGAAATTTAGGAGCCCCCTCAAATGTTTCTCACAAATTCAGCTATTCCAAAACACTGTTGTAATATTTAAAATCTTGTACACTTTTGAACTGTTTTTAAATTTGCTAAGTGTCTCCTTGCATCTTGGAAGAAAAAAAACTTTAGTGTTTTATTTTTAAAATGTAACTTATTGTAATGTTAAAAACTGATTTGATACTTAATTTTTTTAGCTGTTTAATTAAATTCTTGAAACTGATTTTGAGCAAGATGTAGCCAAACTTAGAGGATTCTGTTATTAAAATGTCAAAGTGTCTCAGGGCCATTAGTTTCATTTTCAGAGTCATTCTTTTGAGACTTAAACATTTCTAAAATGTGAATGTTGATGAAAAGCAGCAAGAAAAAGCACATTATGCCATGTTACAATTTTTTAAATAACAGTTTTGTCACAATGAATTAGTTCCATTACTCTATAAGTATTTAACATTTAAAATTATTTGTGAATTTTGCAACTATAATTTTTATTTCAGTTGTGTGAATATCATGACTAATTTGAATCAAAATATGAATTATCGGTGAACCACAGTACATTTCTTATATTTTCTGCTCCACACTTTTCTATATTTGATCAAAACAATGTATTATGCTACCTACTTAACAAAATGTATATTTAAAATTTCACCACAGAAACCAATAACTTTATTTTAAAATATTTTTGCTGAATTCACAAATTCGCAATAGCACTACCAATATTGTCAGATATCTTGCCTTTGGAAGAATAACCTTGCAAAACTTTATTTTAATACATTGGAGGGAAAAATCAAACCATTATTGGAATTAACTGATTATAAATTTGAAGGTTTTGTTGTGTTTTGATTTTTTGAGACAGAGACTCACTGTTTCACCTAGGTTAGAGTGCAGTGGTGAATCTCTAGTCACTGCAACCTCTGCCTCCCAGGCTCCGGTGATTCTCCTGCCTTACCATCCTGAGTAGCCAGAATTACAGGTGCATGTCACCACAGCCGGCTAATAGGATTTTGCCTTGTTGGCCGGGTTGTTCTCAAACTTTTGGCCTTGGCCTCCCAAAGTGCTGGAATTACAGGAGAAAGCCACCCACCCAGCCCAAGCTGGCATTTTCTAACTGTGCGTGAAGTTGTCTACTAGTTGATCTGACACTTTGACAACTGTCACTTTACTTTTTGTATGCACAGAGGAACTTGCAATAAAAAATGAGAAAAATAATTTTGGGACAGTCATTTGATCTAAACGAAAAGTCATGCTTCACAAAGTGATATGTAAGAAGACCTTCTGCTTATGCACCTAACCCATCATCAGAAGACAGCCTTCTAAAATATTTGCTAACATTTTAAAAAGTAGAATGCTGATGGTTCCTCAACTAATGTATGTATTCTGGTTTGTATACAGTCAGTAATGTCACTGATATCCTACAGTGAATAATTAATAGTGGCACAGTTTAGGGACAACTACATATTTATCATCAATTTTCTAGGAAAACATAAATTTGAAACTAAATTTTATTCAAAATGTAAATTGTTTCTTTTGAACTTATTCCTCTATGAGCATTTATTGTAGAATAAGAAATGTTCATCAGTGTATAATAAAATATGTAAATAGTTGTACATTTATACCAAGGGCTGGCAAACTTTCTGTAAAGGGTTAGATGATAAATATTTTAGACTTTTTGAGCCATATGGTCCCAATCACAATGATTCAACTCTGCTATTATAGCATGAGAGCAGCCATAGACATACATAAATGTGTAAATTTCACCACATCAATAAAACTTTTTTTACAAAAATAAGTGGAAGGTGTTTTTGGCTTACTGTTACAGTTTACCGACCACTGTTTTGTACCACACAATAATTGACCAAACCTCTATTAGCAAGAACATATAGGCAATTATCTATAAACCCTATGATGAGACTGGTAGCCTCAATTTTCCTCTTATATGTAACATAAACATAACTCATAATTTCCTGTGACTCTCACTGACCATGCTCAGTGGCAGCCCGGAAGTCCGGTGCTGGAAGTGCAGCATTATTAGTAACCTTCTCTTCATACAAACTGAAATAAGGAGGAATTAGCTATTTTTGGCTGCTGGGGTCTTCCAAGTCCTACAAGCTGTATTTGAATGATTGACACAATAAAATTTGCATCTGGACAGCATTGAAACAGAGGTAGTTTATTACTGGCTATATTATCATATTATCTGCATGTTAAAAAATTAAGTTTCTGCTTATGTATAGCTCCATATCTCACACCCCTGGAAAAGTTGATGGCAGAATTTAAAGTACCAAGTGGTGATTTATCATGCCCATCCCCATTTATTTTAATGCAGCTATATACAATAGCACTTGGTTAAAAAAATCCAGGACAAATGGTATTTTAATATTTGGAGATAATTGTTTCTTCAGCAAAATTCTGTACAGCTAGTGCTCGATTTATGACCATGATTGGTTCTGACAGACCGGTCATAACATGGTTTGATCGTAAGCTGAGTAGGCTATATGCACGTGGAGATGGTAGTGCTGCCGGAAGCTGGTCCACACTGTCGTACACCCAGCTGGGCAACGTTTGCGCTGCCAGATGCGGAGCAGTCGTGGCTAGCGATTGTGGTCGTAAAGTCGAATGGTCGTAAGTTGCATAGGTCGTTAAGTCAATCAATACCTGTATTGTATTCCATGAGCATAAACTGGTGCTATCCTAAGCAAACTAGAATAATTTCCCAATGAAGGTTTGGTAACTATAATGGGGTAATTTTTACATTCTTTTGAGACCTACAGCCTGTGACAAAAGTGTACAGGAAGCATCACATTTAAAAGATATATAAAATATGTCTATATCTATCCATCTGATATGGCTTAACTATTTCCCCAACCAAATCTCATCTTGAATTCCCACGTGTTGTAGGAGGGACCAGTAGGAGGTCAGTGAATCATGGGGGCAAGCCTTTCTTGTGCTGTTCTCATGATAGTGAGTAAGTCTCACGAGATCTGATAGTTTAAAAAAACGAAGTTCCCCTGCACAAGTTCTCTCTCTCTGGCTGCTGCCATCTATGTAAGACATGACTTGTTCCTCCTTGCCTTCCACCATGATTGTGAGTCTTTCCATGCTACATGGAACTGTAGGTCCATTTCACTCTTTATTTTGTAAATTGCTCATTCTTAGGTATGTCTTAATCAGCAGCATGTAAACGAACTAATAGACCATTTATCTGGTTATTTCATATATATTTTCTAATATTTTATTGTTGATTGCTACAAAACTCTTCAGAAACTAATATATTTTTCTGCAGTGATCAACTGTGCATATTAATATATGTTATTTGATATATGAATCTGGATTTATAATTGAGATTATGTTCCAATGAGTCATGGTAAAAGTACAGAAAATTAATATTTCTTATGCCTTATCAATTGGGATTATTATAAAATTAGCCTTTATGTCAAGTTCTCATTGCTTTTGAATTTTATTCCAAACAGAATTTTGGAATTCATATCATTTGGAATATTAGAGTTGTCATACCTAAAGCAGTTTAATAACCCACGCCTAAAGCAAATTTACATTAAGACTCCAAATAAATATGGGATAGAGTATGCCAATCCTATTTTAAAACTAAAGAGCCCTTAGAAAAACAAAGCCTTGATTTTTCAGATATCTCTATATTGTGAAATAGAGTGTAAATAAGAATAATTAGCCATGAGGTCAAACTTCAATTTCAAACATTATAAAATTAAAATTAAGAACTAAAATCTTATCTGAAACCATGTGGAAATTTATTCTTCATTGTAATCCTGAATTTGAAAATGTTATATGAGATTTATGCATCCATTAGAAAGTGACTTATTCTAACAGTATAACTATAAGATTTGTTTCTACATTTTTAAAGGTGTATTTTTGATCAATGCAAGCAGAATTTAAAATTATTATGCTATACATTATTAGTTTATGACACATTTTCAAATATGAATTTGTTGTAAAAACAAGTGATTCTCAGAAAATAAACTCTTTGTTTTTAGTTTAAGACTAAATTAAAGCTACCAAAATCAAATTTAGTTTCAAGCTAGGAAAGTTTATTTGTAAGGATGCTGAGAGGATTGTACCTAAGATAAGTGTTTTTAAAAGGTTTTGCTGTGGCATTCGATAAATAAAAAATTTTCAGAATATGGTAACTTCAACTACCATTTTGGACAGATAATAAGAGATCCAAATATGATTAGTAGAGAATAGTCTAAGATGTTTAGTTAGCAGTTTAAATCAATGGGAAGACAGAATACTTTCCCATGTAAAGTATATATTTCTCCATTTGTGTAATCTTCACCAATGGGTAGAATTTATGAAGAATAGAATTTTGTTCATGGAAAGGAAAGCAGGCAGGAGCTAAATCCGATATAACTTTCTTCATACTTAATAAATGAACTTTAATCCTATTTTGAAACTCAATTTTGGTAGAGGTTGGAAAATTAATCTCTGTCAATTTAACCCTGTCTCTAACCCCCTGCCATGTAGAGAATTGGACTAGCCCTTGCCCTCATAAGTGGAATTTTAAAAATTAATGTGAGTTAAATGAGCTTATAAGCACACATGTATAGTCATTATTAAGACAGCATTTATAAAATTTGGATGATAATTTATTGCAATGTAAATAGTTTTTAAGGCATTGATTAGGTAGGAGTTCATGTAAGTTTACTCTGGGTTGCTATTACTTTTATATTGTCAAACTTTATTTTGTAGTACTTTTTTTCTTGATTCTCTGATCACTATGATAATTATTAGCATTGATGGTGGCTTTTATTTCCAAGCACAGCATAATCCACAATAACATAACATTTAAAAGCAAAGGCTCTGTATCAATTACTAACATGAACAATTTCCTTTGCTACTACTCTTCATCAATAAAGAACTGAATCTTCCTATGAACCTTCCAATTAATTTCTTCCATTGTGATGAATCCTCCATAGACTTATTGGCAAAACGTTATTTCCAAGTGTTCTTCACCCTGCTATAAGATGTCTCGAAATAGTTTATGTGTCTACCAACAAAGTAGTGTATACTGTGAACTTAATAAATAGTAATTGTTGATAATTATGAGATCTCAGGATGCTACTGAAACTTTTTATTGCTTGTATTGAGAAATGAGAGTGTAAATTGATTATAGAATGAAAAGACTTGAATGCTCAGTAAAGCATATAATTTAGCTAATGTTATTAAACAGATATGTGTATATGCCAATTTGAATGTCCTTTTATTGTTTTTCCGTGTATAGAATATTTATTTTTTCCTTTTGTTGGGGTGACAATAATTATATTTATAGGATACAGAGTGATATTTTGATACATCTATACAATATGTAAGGATCAAATCAGAGTAATTGACATATCCATCACTTCAAACATTTATCATTTATTTGTGTTGTGAACTTTCAGAATCGTCTCTTCGAGGTTTTTGAAAATACATAATAAATTACAGTTAATCATATTCACCGTACAGTGTTGTAGAACACCATAAATCATTCCTTCTATCTGGCTATAACTTTGTATCTATCCATTAACCAAACTGTCCCCATCCTCCTTTTCCCTACCCTTCCCAGCATCTAATACTCACAATGCTAGTTCCTACATTCATGAGCTTAAATTTTATTTAGCTTTCACATATGAGTGAGAACATGCAGTATTTAGCTTTCTCTGACTGACCAGTTCGATTAACAAAATGTTCTACAGGTTTATCCATGGTGCCAGGAATGACAGGATTCCATTCTTTTTATGACCAAATAGTATACCATTGTGTATATAGACCACATTTTCTTTATCCAAGCATCTCTTCACAGAGGATGAGGGTGTGACTATCTCTGTGGTATACTAATTTCATGTTCTTTGATTATTTTAACTGCTATTTGATGTGCACCTTTCTTTTTATCAGAAAGTCCATGAACTAGTAAATAAAATAATCTCATTTCTACTTTGCCTTTTAAGCAAATGGTAGAAATATAATTATAATTTGAAATTACTTGACTCCAATGATTGATCTTAAACCAATATAATATGTTGCTTCTCTGGTTTATTCATGAAAATGTCAACAAAGTATTTAATAATGTGGTGTTAGCTGTGTATATTTCTATAAGGCTTATAATATACTATAACCCTTGAAAGCCAATATGACTCACTCACTTTGCCATTTTTAAGTTGTCTTTTTATTAGTGATTTGTAGAAAAACTGTGTATGTCCTGGATAGAAGTCACTTGTCATGTATGCAAATAGTACAAATAATTTTTTTTTTGTCTCTGGCTTACCTCTTTATTTTTGCTTGTTTGTTTATTTATTTATTTGAGATGGAGTTTTGCCCTGTTGTCATGCTGGAATGCAGTGGAGTCATCTTGGTTCACTGCAGCTTCTGCCTCCTGGGTTCAAGTGATTCTTCTGCCTCAGCCTCCTAAGTAGCTGGTACTACAGGTGTGCACCACCATGACCAGCTAATTTTTAATTTGTGTGTGTGTGTATTTTTAGTAGAGACTGGGTTTCACCATGTTGATCAGGATGGTCTCAATCTCCTGACCTCATTATCCACCCATCTCAGCCACCCAAAGTGCTGGGATTACAGGTGTGAGCCACAGTGCCCAGCCATCTTTTGATTTTTTTTTTCATTTAATTATTTTGATGAGCAAAGATGTTCAATGTTAATAAAATCAATTTATCATTTAAAAACACATTTTGTAGGTGTTGTGCCTTCTTTAGGAAACATTTGCATGTTCCAAAGTCACAAAGAATTTCTCTGGAAACTTACAGTTTTAGCCCTCTGTTTAGGTTTATAATCCACTCAATTTTTGCATTTAATGGAAGGTTGTTTTTTTTTTTTAATTGTAATTTAGGTTCGGAGGTACATGTGCAGATCATGCAGGATTGTTGCATAGGTACATACATGGCAAGGTGGTTTGCTGCCTTTATCCCCATCACCTATATCTGCTATTTCTCCCCTCATATTATCCTTCCCATAGCCCCCCTACTGACCGCAGTGTATGATGCTCCCCTCCCTGTGTCCACGTGCTCTAATTGTTCAACACCTGCCTATGAGTGATAACATAATGGCATTTGGTTTTCTGTTCTTGTGTCAGTTTGCTGAGAATGATGGTTTCCAGATTCATCCATGTCCCTGCAAAGGAGACAAACTCATCGTTTTTTATGGCTGCATAGTATTTCATGGTGTATATGTGCCACATTTTCTTTATCCAGTCTATCAATGATGGACATTTGGGTTGGTTCCAGGTTTTTGCTATTGTAAACAGTGCCACAATAAACATACCTGTGCATGTGTCTTTGTAATAGAACAATTTATAATTCTCTGGGTATATACTCAGTAATAGAATTGCTGGGTCAAATGGTATTTCTATTTCTAGATCCTTGAGGAACCGCCACACTGTCTTACACAATGGTTGAACTAATTTGCACTCCCACCAACAGCATAAAAGTGTTCCTATTTTTCCACATCCTCTCCAGCATCTGTTGTCTCCAGATTTTTTAATGATCACCATTCTAACTGGCGTGAAGTGGTATCTCAGTGTGATTTTGATTTGCATTTCTCTAATGACCAGTGATCTTGAGCATTTTTTCATATGTTTGCTGGCCTCATCGATGTCTTCTTTTGTAAAGTGTCTGTTCATATCCTTCACCCACTTTTGAATGGGTTTGTTTTTTTCTTGTAAATCTGTTTTAGTTCTTTGTAGATTCTAGATATTAGCCCTTTGTCAGATGGGTAGATTGCAAAATTTTTTCCCATTCTGTTGGTTGCTGGTTCACTCTAATGATTGTTTCCTTTGCTGTATAGGAGCTCTGGAGTTTAATTAGAACCCATTTGTCTGTTTTGTCTTTTGTTGCCATTGCTTTTGGTGTTTTCGCCATGAAGTCCTTGCCTATGTCTATGTCCTGAAAGGTTTTGCCTAGGTTTTCTTCTAGGGTTTTTATGATGTTAGGTCTTATGTTTAGATCTTTAAACCATCTGGAGTTAATTTTAGTATAAGGTGTCAGGAAGGGATCCAATTTCTGCTTTCTGCACATGGCTAGCCAATTTTCCCAACATCATTTATTAAACAGGGAATCCTTTCCCCATTGCTTGTTCTTGTCAGGTTTGTCAAAGATCAGATAATTGTAGATGTGTGATATTTCTTCTGGGGCCTCTGTTCTGTTCCATTGGTCTATGTCTCTGTTTTGGTACCAGTACCATGCTGTTTTGATTACTGTGGCCTTGTAGTATAGTTTGAAGTCAGGCAGTGTGATGCCTCCAGCTGTGTTCTTTTTGCTTAGGATTGCTTTGGCTATGTGGCTCTCTTTTGATTCCATATGAAGTTTGAAGTGGTTTTTTCCAGTTCTGTGAAGAAGGTCATTGGTAGCTTGATGGGATAGTGTTGAATCTGTAAATTACTTTGGGCAGTATGTCCATTTTCACAATGTTGATTGTTCCCAACCATGAGCATGGGATGTTTTTCCCTCTGTTTGCATCCTCTCTTATTTCCTGGATCAGTGGTTTGTAGTTCTCCTTAAAGAGGTCCTTTAACTCCTTTTTTAGTTTTATTCATAGGTATTTTATTCTCTTTGTAGCAATTGTGAATGGGAGTTCACTTTTGATTGGGCTCTGTGTTTGCCTGTTATTGGTGTATAGAAGTATTGTGATTTCTGCACATTGATTTTGTATCCTGAGACTTTGCTGAATTTGCTTATCAGTTTCAGGAGAGATTTGGGGCTGAGAGGATGGGGTCTTTAAATATACAATCATGTGATCTACAAATAGAGACAATTTTACTTTCTCTCTTCCTATTTGAATATGCTTTATTTCTTTCTCTTGTCTAATTGCCCTGGCTAGAACTTCCAATGCTATATTGAATAGAAGTGGTGAGATAAGATCAACAAAATAGACTACTAGTCAGACTAATAAAAAAGAAAAGAGAGAAGAATCAAATAAATGCAATAAAAAATGATAAAGGGGGCATCACCACCAATTCCACAGAAATACCACCTACCATCAGAGATTACTACAAACAACTCTATGCACACAAACCAGTAAATCTGGAAGAAATGTTTTTTTGTTTTTTTTTAAATATATGGAAATACAGTTCAGCACAATGTGGCAACTGTTTCTTTTACTCATAGATTTACTTGATATCTTATCAAAAATAAATTAAACATATATGTGTGTATGCCTAGTTCCATAATCTCTATTCTATTCCATTTGTCTATTTTTCTTTCCATAGCCAATACTAGTGTTTCTTGCTTAGTGTATATTTATATAGAAACTTGAGGTTCTATAAAACAAATCCTTGAGTTTCTTAGTCTTTATCAAGATTGTTCTAACTATTCTAGATCCTTTGTATATATATAAAAATGTTAGAATCCTGTTGTCAATTTATTTTAAAAATTCTACAGAATTTTAATTCAGCCTGTTTTGTTATTTACCAAATATTTGCCAAGCAGTTATTTGCCAAAATATCTCTTTCCTTTCCTTCTACAGTTACACATATGGTAGACTCAGAATTCTCCTACTGGTCACTGAGGCAATATTCATTTTATTTCAGCCATTTGTGATCCTCTCACTATTCTTCAGATTAGGTAATTTATATGGATACATTTTTCAGTTTACTCATGCATTCTATTTCTGTCTGGTTTTGTTCATTCTTAAAGGACTTTGTGCAGATTTCTGTCTGTTTTTTATGCATAACTTTTCTAGTTTTCAGTGACAGAATTCATCTGAAAAAAGCTATACCACCAACTGAGAATTGCAAATGTCAATGTGGCTCTCTTTCTCTCTCTTTCTTTTTAATTTTCAGAACTTTTATGTGTTTTCAGTGAAATAAGCAATTCTTCAGTGATTCTAAACAGGGCCCTTTCAAGTAGAAGCAGTAATTTGGGACATTTAACTAAAATCAAGTCTGTATAATTAGGCATAAAAATCAATTTATTTTAAAGTGGTCCTGACTTCACTATAATTTGGTAATTGTTTAAAAATGAAATTCACTAATATAAATGAGGAAACCAGTAAATGGAGCACTGTCAAGAGGATTAATTTAAATGGAAAGAGAATTGAACAGAATTTTTCATGTGTTTTTTCTTAATACTAAATGAACCAATTTATGTAAAATACTTGATAAGCATTTAATTAATTTTAGCTTTTGCTACTTTTGCTATTGTTTGGCCTAACAACTTCCCATTCAATTTTATTTCCACTATTTTCTGAATACAGTCAAATCTGGTATCCTTTTTATGGCATTCAGGTGTTTATGTAATTGATGTCTATCTACTTTATAATCATTTTTCAATATTGTCTTAACCAATCATTTGCTCTAACCAACTAGTCTTTGTGATGGTATTATGAACAAGCCATATGCATTCATATTTTCTCTGCTGTCACTCATATTTTATATTTTCTCTAGAACTGTCTTTTTTTTTCCTTCACTTCTGCAAATATTCACTTTCTTTACTCCTCCTACTGATTTACAAAGTTCTTGACAGCAAAGCCTGTGATCCATTCAAATTTACAGCCCTATTTTACAGCACATATAAGGTATTGAATAAATGTTTAATAATGAGGAGAGTAGGAGGTGTAGGGATGTTCTTAATCTTAAAAGAAGTTCAAAGTATTATCATTCTCCTCTGACAGACATATTTGAAAATAGGTCTGCCAATTTTTTAGTCTGAAATCAGAGAGTTATATCTGAGTATTTTTTAGTCTGAGATCACAGAGTTATATCTGAGTATTGTCCATTCTTATTGTCATATGTAGAAAGAAAAGAATCACAGCTTTCTTTCCATGTTTTATTAACAGACAGAAAGAAAAATTGAAAAATATACCATTTCTTAAAAATAAAGTGTATGGTTTTATTTTGGCTACAAATGGCCAAATGGAAAATATGGTACCTACTTATTTTTGACTCAGAGGATATTCAATTTTTATGCAAACTGAAAATTACATGATTGCTTTTTTTTTGTTTTGTTTTAAAAGTGAAAAAAATGTAATAACTACTTTTAGCCTTGTAATATTGAATGCGTCAGTTGGCTCCCTTTGTAGAAATGTTGAATTGGCTATCACTGGTGACAGCTGTTCTATACATCACAGTAATACTGCTTATATAATTGTGCTAATTTTCCACTTCTAATTTGTCATTTTTGGTGATTTAAAAATCGCTTGATGACTGCCTGAAAAATGACTGAGGTTTTTTCCTATATTAAGTAATTTTTGCTGGTAAAGTGTAAGTCTTTTAATGAGTTCTTGAATCCTGTTGAAGTCTGCATATTTTCATTCTTTGTTCAACTAAACAGGTGTGACAATTTATAGAATTCCATGCAGAGACATCTCTCTAATTACTCCATCTTGGGACTTAGAAATGTGTTTTATGGGGAAATGCCATAAGCTTATTTTTTAGATACAGGAACATTTCTGAACATATGGCTTCAACTTTTATTTAGTACAAAAACTTGAGAATGAAAATCTAGAAAGTTGAATTTACAAGGTATTTTACCTTTTCTCTGTAGGCAACCTTATTATTGTATCTTTTTTGGGATGCTTGGTGATATTACACTTTCAGAAGCTGGCTAAAAGCACAATATCATAATTATTAAAGTATCATCACTCTTTCAATAGATATGATACTTGATTGCCTAGAATGTTGATTTGATTAGTGTGATAAAAATTCTTAATTTTTATAACCTACTTCAATATGTCCAGCCTTATATTAATAACCATATCAAATTCATATTGTATAGATTTAAAAGCAATTTTAGAAATGGTTTGTAATAAATGAACGTTTCCTGATTCAAGATAAAGATTTGCAAATGATTAATACGTTTCAAACTCAAATTATGCTACAGTTCAAGGGAATTATCTATCAAGATTAAAAACAAATTTAAAAATAACCTGATAAGTGAATTAAATTAAGGTGTACATATAAACATCTTAATGAGAAATCAATTCTGTAAATTTGGATGCAAATGTAATTTCTTTTTCTGTCCTTTAATCATTAGATTTGATTCTGTTGGTATTTGTTAGTCTATCTATCTATGGTAGATCAACACTGATGGCAGGGAATACTTGAAATTAGACCTTTTAAGGAACATCTTTAACAGAGGTTATTCTGTTTGGTAAAACAAATATCATGAATCATGGCAGATGAATCCACCATTTGGTGTTTAGGACTCAAGGTTTCACTTCAGGAGCAGGGTCACAAAAAACTGAAGCTTCTCTAATTTAATCATGATTGTTAGTTGGCAAGTTACTTTTTTTAAATAAGAGAGTAATCGTCATATATTCTCCATGACAAAATTTTACTTAACTAATTGCTCTTAGGAGATTATACACTTGTATAATGAGGATTATCATTGATACAATGAGAAATGCAGAACGAACATCATTTTTAGCTTACTGAAATCATGTAATTGGTTCTGTAATATTCCTGAATTATTTATTATTTTCTGAGTCAAATGTTTTAAAAATGGAATAAATTAAATTACTCCAGGAAGAGAAAGCTGGGGAAAGTGTGTGTGTGTGTGTGTGTGTGTGTGTGTGTGTGTGTCAAGAAGTACAAAAATTTATATAATGAGTATATACTTTATGTAAGATAAACAACATATGTCAGATGATTTTTATTTCACTGATTTTAAAAGTTATTGACCGATGACTTTCTGATTAAATCACAGATGTTAATTTTAAAATGATGCCTTCTTATCCTTTTCAGAATTTCTTCATAGAAAAGTAACTATCTGGCTACTTATCATTAGCTAAATATAAAATTATTTTCAAATAAATATTCTTGACCACAACAAATTTTGTTAGTGTAGCATTATGTGTAAATTTAGCCCTATAATTTTGAATTTTCAGTTTATTGTAAAATGCTGAAATATTATTAATAAAATCATTGTTTCACTGCGTGTGTGTGTGCGTATATATATATATATATATAAAGACCAATGGCAGAAATATTAAATACAAATGTTATTGAATAAATGAAAAGCAGTAGCATTTTTTATTTGAAAGGGAGTCTTGCTCTTTTGCCAGGCTGGAGTGCAGTGACACAATCTTGGCTCACTGCAAACTCCATCTCCCAGATTCAAGTGATTCCCCTGTCTCAGCCTCCTGAGTAACTGGGACTACAGGCGTGCACCACCAGGCCCAGCTAATTTTTTGTATTTTAGTAGAGACCAGGGTTTCACCATGGCCAGGATGGTCTTGATCTTCTGACTTCATGATCCGTGATCTGTCCACCTCGACCTCCCAAAGCACTGAGATTACAGGCGTGAACCACTGTGCCCGGCCAGTAGCTTTTTTTTTTTTTAATCTCACCAAATATAGTTTGTTTTTATGACCAAAAATAAAGAACTACTTGTACATTTTTAGTGTTATGAACTCTGCACAATGTTTTCATACAAAGATGGCACTCAATGATTTTAACTATAAGAAAAGAAAGGCAATAACAGTTAAGTGCTATATCTATTTCAGACTCTTAGACAGTTGGACTAGGAAGTGGTTACTTTTCCCAAAAGAGACACTATAATTTTCTCAGTAAGTTTATTTTGAATGCTGATAAAACACTTCTGTCTGAAAAAATCTGACTTTTATCAATAGCTGAATCTCTGGGATTTTAGTCTATATTGCAAGCATATTTTTCCTCTATCCTGTTGATGTATGTTTTTCTTATCCTTGGCCAAAATGCAAGTCTCTTTGTTTCTGACATTCTCAGGTGCTCTCATTTCTTTCTTAAGCTTTCCTGCTGTGCTGTTCACTTCCAGTTCTTTCAACACTTTTAATTCTTAGTGCTCTTACATCTTCACTAAAGTTTTTACTGGTCATCTATTTCTATGTAATAAACTAACCCTAAATTAAGTGGCTTAAAACAATGACAACATTTATTTTCATAAATCAGCAATTTTATTTTGATTTTGCTCTGATTACTGTCATTGGGGGTATTGCAAAGACTGGGTATTGAATTATCTAAAGATTGCTTACTCACAAATCTGGAAGTTGATGCCAGCCATTGGCTTAGATGTTAGCTGATGCTATCTGTTGGAAGACTTACATGCTGACTTTCTACATGGCATCGGCGTCCCTATACATGGTACTAAATTCCACACCCTTCAATAGAGACATTGAAGGGTGCGGAATTGATTCTTTCAAATGATTCAGACATCTGAATCATTCTACATTTCTTTTCTTTTTTTTTTTTTTTTTTTTTTTTTAGATACAAACCCTATAACCAACATTATTATTTTTCCTGTGGAGGAAATATTATTTAGCAGGAAAATATTTGTCTTTAGGTTCAAGGACTTTAATGTGACCTCATATCTGCTGTTTATTAATCTTGTCCAAAGCGTTTACCTTTTCTAAAGCTGAATTTTTTTATGTGCAGTGGTTGAGTAAAAAACAAAAAACAGCATTATTTTGAAGTTTAGTTAGATCTTGTATCTAAAATATGAATATTGTGCTTGGCATCTAGAAAGTACCAAATTATTAATTAGTGGTTTTATATTGCATAAATTTTTGTTCTTTTGTAACTAATCAAAATCCAGATGTCATAGTTACTGACCACAGTTGGTGGAAATCCCAACATTTTTTTAAAGCTTTAAAAATATAATGGTCTGTACATTCAGCAATGCTGCCAATACACTATGTCCATCTTTACTTAGGTATTGACATAGTAACCTCTTTAATTGTCCATTGCTTCTTTTTCAAATTCTTCAATATGTTTGGGTATGTTTTGTTTGCTTTTTGTTCAGTTTCTCTTTCCTAAAGTTTTCCTTACTTAATCCCCATCAAGGAGATTATTTTTATCTCCTACACAGAAATTACATATCAACTTTATCTATTATTTATCAATTTATTCTTAACCACACAGTTCCTTACATTTTTTCTCTAGTTTTATTTGCTTTAACCTGTCTACTTACAACATTCTGACCTGAATTATTCTCCTTATCGATAGACTGATGTAATATGTTACATGAATTTAGCATAACTGGATCCATTATTTGATAGATACTTTTTAATGTCTAAGAACCGTGGATTTAATTCCATTATATTACCTGATAGATGTAGATGACCTGTGAGGGTAAATTGCTTCATTTTGTTAAACCTGTGCCATTGCTTATGAGAGCATAACCTAGGGACCTTAGGAGTTTGAACCCAGGGAAAATTATATAGATTTTTAGCACATAAGAGAGGATATACCAAATAAGAGTACATTATTAAAAACTACAAATCTTGGAGAAAAAATAGTTTTATAAAGACAATATTTATAAGAACCAACCTAGGAATTAAGTAAGAAAAATAATGAATTTTAAATAAAATATGCCTAAATACATAAACCAATTAATTAGAGGGAGTGATGGCTCTCAAATACAGAAATATATGTTGTTTAGTGTTCGACTTACTCATTTGAACTTCATCTGTAAATTTTTCCTGTAAGTAAAATCACATTTTTGTACAAATAAGACAATTTATATTTCTGTTTATGTGCTACATTATTGAATTCTATGCTCTAGTGAATTCCAAATAATTTGTAAGTCATAATCAATGAAGAGTTGTTCAAGAAATTCAAGGTGTGTTATTCAAAAGTTCATCAAATTTGTAAGTGATACATTAAAAAATTTTTTAATTTGTGCCAGAAATGTTTCCATAAGAATATGTATCTGACATTTTAATGATAGCACTTGATTTTCATAGATATAGAAAATACAACTTGTAAAATAATTATAAAACATCTCTACTTTTGTGATCATCCTAACGTACTGCCTTCCAAGAGAAAACATGGATCTGCTAAAAATATCTGTATTCTTCCATGATGATTATGGTTACTAGACATAAATGGCATTCAGACTTACAATTTTTTTTTTTTTTTGACACGAAGCTTCATTCTTGTTGCCCAGGCTGGAGTGCAATGGCACAATCTTGGCTCACTGCAACCTCCAGCTCCTGGGTTCAAGCAATTCTCCTGTCTCAGCCTCCCGAGTATTTGGGATTACAGGCATGTGCCACCACACCCGGCTAATTTTGTATTTTTAGTAGAGAAAAGGTTTCTGCATGTTGGTCAGGCTGGTCTTGAACTCCCATCCTCAGGTGATCCACACACCTCAGCTTCCCAAAGTGCTGAGATTAAAGGCATGAGACACCACACCCTGCTTACAAAATATTTTGTTTTAATTACATTTCGTCTTCAGTATTGGTACACACTTCTTTATATGGATCTCCCAACTCTATGACTTCATTTTTGAGAAATAATTAAACAAATACATATTCTAGTGTATCTCATGATCTCCTTCAAAGTACATGGAAATTGATAATGTTAATTTGTGTACAAAGAATGTACTAATTATTCAGTTACTGAGTAATGTGAATAACGACAGCATGAACAAATGTAATCATCTTTAAACTATATATAGAAGCATTTAACAGCATAAAAAATAGTATAATTTAACCAAATTTCTTCTCCCATTTAGGTTCTATATTTAGTTTTTGAATGTCACATTTAAAGCTAAAATCCCATGAAAATGTTATGAAATACAGTCTAACATGTCAATACCATGTTATTTTAAGGTTAAGATATCTTAAAATATTTTATTAGAAATAGAATAGTAATGGCAATTTACATAATCCACTTAATTTCTGTTTTGAACAAGAATACGAATACTTGTGATTCAAAGTAGAGAAAAAAATAGTCAACTAGTATTTTCTGTAGCATTTATTTTACGGTAAGGAATATTTTCCTTAGTAATGGCTCTGGCTACTTAATGCTATCATATTCTGAATTTATCAATTATTTCAACATAAATTACAATGATATCAAAGGAGGAGTTAGTGAAAAGCTGATTGTGATGATGCTAAGCAAGCAGTCTGAGATCTGAAAATCATTGGTTTTACTCTCTTATACTAATACAATATGCAATCCCAGCATTCATAGCCATTATTTCATTAGTTGATTTTGTGAAATTTTTTTTTTTTCCAGACAGTGTTTCACTTTGCTGCCCAGGCTAGAGTGCAGTGGCATGATCACAACTCACATCAGCCTCAACTTCCTGGGCTCTAGTAATTCTCCCACGTCAGCCACTAAAAGTAGCTGGGACCACAGGCATACTACCATATGATTTTTTTTTTTTTAAAGATGACGTCTCAGTATGTTGCCCAGGCTGGTGCTTTTGTAAACAGTCCATGCTATCCTTTTTTTTATAGCTTTATCTTTAATTTTAGAACTGAACACTATATCCAGATCCATCTTCTTAAGTGAATTTGGCATGTAGGTAACAATTTTCCTTCTTGAATAACACTTAACAACTTTTACATTAATGTGGATGACACATCAAATTCCAGAGATTTACAGTTAGCTCTCTTTGTATATAGTATTCACATATAATCAGTCTTTACATCAGCTCAGTTACTTAAAAATTTCAAATTATATTCATGTCTTTGGACTGGCTAACACAGTACTAGCCATATAAAATCATTTAACATTTAAATGTGAGTTCTATTTTATAGCATGGTTAATGACAATATATTGTCTTCTTGATTAATCGGTATTACTTTTAATGCAAAAGTATGAGAAGGTGTACTTAGATTGGTCAGGTTGTATCAAGGGCATCTAGCTTCATAAATTATAAAACCACACTAATATATTAAATTCAAATTAACTTAACAATGTTGATAACAACAAGTTCTATTTATTGAGTACTTGCTAAGTCCTGGGCATTGTATTCATTGTATTTTATGTATTATTTATGTTTAATCTTCAGAATGATCCCAAATGCTAATTGCCACTGTACTTTGCACCCATTAGAGAAAGGAAAACTCAGAATGCTTTCATGAGTTTAAAACTTTCTAAAGTCTATAGCGTACTAGTGGTAGAAGGAATGTTTTTAAAGATTAATAACATCAGCAGATTTTTCTCCTTAATTCTCAGTTGGAGACAATATTTTAATTGCTTACATATACTCTTCTCTTGCTTGCTATTGGTCCTTTAAAGAAAGCACATTTTAAGGAAGATGATATTACCATAAAGTCTTCTAGAAACATCTATTTCCCGAGCAAGTATTATTTTGTATCTAACCTCTAATATATACAATTTTAAAAGCCATAAATAAAATTTAAAATGCCATGTGGAGGAAGCTTGTGCATTTTTCTTTGCTATGATTTTAAGTCACAGTACAATCTGGCAATTGCTATACTTAGGCTAAAGCTAGGGACTTAAAATCTTTGAAAATTTACTTACATCATTTCCTCAACAGATGCTTGGCAGAAAGATGCCTATGTATAGCTGAGAAAGAAAGTTCTTTGAGGATAGTGAGAGATTTGTTGAAGTTTGAATTCCTCTGGCTTTTTGTGACCAAAAAAAATAGAACTGAATGGCATTCACCAGTATTAATAGCAAAATGTCCCCCTTTCTTGAAAAATATAAATTAAACATTTTAAATAAATAAAAAATAGAATAATTTTAAAAGAAAAATAACATTTGATTTTTTGCGAAGTTTGTATGAGTCATAGATTTGAAAGTGTATACATTTTCTTTCTTATACTTTGAGTTTTGATCCTATATTTAGATTCACTGACCTAAAATATTTGATAAAATAATATATAAAAATATTATGTCCTTGAAAATTTTAATGGAAAAGAAATACATATCTATATGTATTTCCCAGATAGAAAATATTTTTTGTGATTATTCAAAAGTGTAACTGAAAGAATTTCACTGAAATAAAACTGATTTTTAAAATTTTGTCTGTCTGAACTACTCACATCAAAAAAATTGTTGTTACCATGCTTCTTGCAATTTAATGATTAACAGAGTCTATGAACTCATAAAACTTGATGTATTATATTAAGGTTGCTAGAACTGGCAAGTGAAACTGAAAAAAGTCCAGTTAAATTTGAATTTCAGAAAAGGAATGGATGTATTATTATATCTCATATATTGAATTGGAAATACTTATAATGAAAAATATTGTTCTATCAGAAATTCAAATTTAATCGTGTATGATGTATATTATCTGGCAACCCTGTAAGGGAATTTGAACTTTGATTTTATTTCTTCTTTGCTTCAGAGAAAATGTAATTAGATCAAAGAAGTAAAGAAAGATATTTAAGTAGAGTGCACATAAAATATTAAATAAAGTGAGATATTCCTTATACCATATTTCATAGAATCATAAACTTTTAACACCTGTGACGGACATTAAAGATACATTTCACAGAAATGAATGAGACATTTCTGTGGAAGAGAATAGATTTTCAGTTTTGGTTTGTTTTCCTTACAATGTAACAATCACCAGAACTGAAATTGCTCTCTCAGAATTCCCCTTCTTTTGGGCTTCCATAGAATTTACACTACTCATGTGTATACCAATGTGTACGTTTTTTTTATTTGTGCTTTTCTTAATGGGAAACCTTTGTCTGAATGAACCAAAGGCACACAAATACTTAAAAGGACCCTGGATTACAGAAGGGTCATAATGAAAAAAAGAGGTTATATTCAGCTTCTGACATGCAAAATAGGGCCATGCATCCAAAAATAAAGAAATAAATAACTTTAAAAGGATGGCCATTACATTGTAAGTCGATCCTGAAGGACCCAGTCATGGACTTCTCTCTCATGGTGCATAATATTTGTGAACTGAATCTAATATAGCTAATTTAATTTATAGCTTAGTGGGAATAATAGCAAAGTCCTACAAAAAGTCAGAATAAAACTTCCCCTAGTCTTGCCACAAAAGGCCTAAAAAGGAGGCTTTGAAAAGAGAAAACACAAAAAGAAGTTAGATATGTATCACTGTCTCTTCTAGCTTTGGCTCTGAGTAGGAGGAAGCATCAGGAGAGCATCTCTTGCCATGATTCCCTGTTTAGGGTTCTGGAAACAGAGTTTTTCATCACTTTCTCTTTAGAATAAAATGTCATAGGAATACTCAGGGGGTTAATTTTCCTGAGCTCCCCTTAGTTCTTCTCATGTATAAAAGAAATAGAGAAGCCAGTGAGAATCAGGCTGGAGACTTTGGGGAAAGGAACAAATAGGGCATTGGGATTCTTAAAATCAGTGATGTGACTTCTTTATTTTCAAGAGTAATGTTTACCTGATAGTAATTAATCCCTTCTAGCTTGTAGTCATTTTAGGTATATCTCTCTATTTATTATCTTTGTCTATGGTGTTTTTCATTGAAAAATAAGCTGTAATCAAAATCTGTACATTCTTTTTTTCATTGTACTTTGGGCTCTGGGGTACATGCGCATATCCTGCATCCCGCAGAATTGTTCCATAGGTACATACATGCCATGGTGGTTTGCTGTCTCCGTTCCCCCACCCTGTGGCCTACATGAGGCATTTCTGTCAGTGTTATCCCTCCCCATCCTCCCCACCACCCCCACTATCCCTCTACTCCCCTCCACCCCCGCACCTAGCTCTGTGAGTGTTGTTCACTTACCTGTGCCAAAGTGTTCTCATTGTTCATCACCCGCCTATGAGTGAAAACATGTGGTGTTTGGTTTTCTGTTCTTGTGTTAGTTTGCTGAGAGTGATGGTTTCTAGATTCATCCATGTCTCTACAATGGCAACAAACTCCTCATTTTTTATGACTGCATATGATTCCATGATGTAGATGTGCCACATTTTCTTTATCTAGTCTATCATCGGTGGGCATTTGGGTTAGTTCCAGGTCTTTGCTATCGTAAACAGCTCTGCAATGAACATATGTGTGCATGTGTCTTTATAACAGAACGATTTGTAATCCTTTGGGTATATATCCAGTAATAGGATTGCTGGGTCAAATGGAATTTCTATTTCTAGATCCTTGAGGAATTGCCACATTGTCTTCCATAATGGTTTAACTAATTTATACCCCCACCAACACTGTAAAAATGTTTCTATTTCTCTACATCCTCTCCAGCATCTGTTGTCTACAGATTTTTTAATGATCGCCATTCTTACTGGTATGAGATGGTATCTCAATGTGGTTTTCGTTTGCATTTCTCTAATGACCAATGATGATAAAGCACTTTTTTTTATATGTTTGTTGCCCGCATATATGTCTTCTTTTGAAAGGTGTCTGTTCATATCCTTCACCCACTTTTGAATGGGTTTGTTTGTTTTTTTCTTGTAAATTCGCTTTAGTTCTTTGTAGACTCTGGATATTAGCCCTTTGTCATATGGGTAGATTGCAAAATTTTTCCCCATTCTATTAGTTGCTGGTTCACTCTAATGATTGTTTCTTTTGCTGTGCAGAAGCTCTGGAGTTTAATTAGATCCCATTTGTATATTGTGGCTTTTGTTGCCCTTGCTTTTGGTTTCTTATTCATGAAATCCTTGCCTGTGTCTATGTCCTGAATGGTGTTGCCTAGGTTTTCTTCAAGGGTTTTTATGGAGTTAGTTCTTATGTTTAAATCTTTAATCCACCTGAAGTTTATTTTTGTATAAGGTGTCAGGAAGGGGTCCAGTTTCAGCTTCCTGCATATGGCTAGCCAGTTTTCCCAACACCATTTATTAAACAGGGAATTCTTTCCCCATTGCTTGTTTTTGTCAAGTTTGTCAAAGATCAGCTGGTTGTAGATGTGTGGCATTGCTTCGAAGGCCTCTGTTCTGTTCTATTGGTCTTTATCTCTGTTTTGGTACCAGTACCATGCTGTTTTGATTACTATAGCCTTGTAGTATAGTTTAAAGTCAGGTAGCATGATGCCGCCAGCTTTGTTCTTTTTGCTTAGGATTGTCTTGGCTATGCGGGCTCTCTTTGGTTCCATATGAAGTTTAAAGTGTTTTTTTTTTAGTTTTTTGAAGAAGGCCAATGGTAGCTTGATGGGGATAGCATTGAATCTATAAATTACTTTGGACAGTATGACCATTTTCACAATATTAATTCTTCTTAACCTTGAGCATGGAATTTTTTCCATCTGTTTGCTCCCCTCTTATTTCCTTGATCATTGGTTTGTAGTTCTCCTTGAAAAGATCTTTTACATCCTTTGTCAGTCGTATTTCTAGGTATTTTATTCTCTTTGTAGCAATTGTATATTCTTATTCATATAATTCTGTCCTATATTTTGATTCTGTCTCGAAAATTACGGCACACTATTATTTTCTAGTATTAACCTACATTTGTGGCTCTTGTTGTACGTATGTAATTTTAAGTAATGTTATTAAGCATGATTAAATATGTAATTTAATTTTGCTTAAATAAATAGGATAATTTGGAGAGAATAGACAGTATACTGTTAATTAATGAAACCTCATAAAGTGATATATCTCTACATTTATTGAGATTTTTAAATCCTCATTATGATAGTTTCTTTCCTGTGGGTCTTACATGAATGCCTGTGTATGTGTGTTTAAATAGCCATATGTATCAGATAGTTGAAATAATATCTTATTTCTGATTATATTTTCTAAGTCTTAGTCTTTTGGTTTAAAAAAAAAATGGCATTGGCTTCTACACAGCAAAAGAAACTATTATTAGAGCAAATCGGCACCCAACAGAATAGGAAAAAATTTTTGCGATCTACCAATCTGACAAAGGGCTAATATCCAGAATCTACAAAGAACTTAAACAACTTTACAATGAAAAAACAAACAACTCCATCAAAAATTGGGTGAAGGATATGAACAGACACTTTTCAAAAGATTTTTGTGTAGCCAACAAACGTGAAAAAATGCTTGTCATCACTGGTCATTAGAGAAATGCAAATCAAAACCACATTCAGAAGATATTCACTCCAGTTAGAATGGCAACCATTAAAAAATCTGAGGACAACAGATGCTGGAGAGGATATAGAGAAATAGGAACATTTTTACACTGTTGGTAGGACTGTAAATTAGTTCAACCATTGTGGAAGACAATGTGGTGATTCCTCAAGGATCTAGAACTAGAAATACCATTTGACCTAGCAATCACATTATTGGTTATATACCCAAAGTATTATAAATCATTGTATTATAAAGATACATGCACATGTGTGTTCATTGCAGTACTGTTCACAATAGCAAAGACTTGGAACCAACCCAAATGCTCATCAATGATAGGCTGGATAAGGAAAATGTGGCACATATATACCATGGAATACTATGCAGCCATAAAAAAGAATGAGTTCATGTCCTTTACAGGGACATGGATGAAGCTGGAAACCATCATTTTCAGCAAACTGACACAAGAACAGAAAACCAAATACTGCATGTTCTCATTCATAAGTGGGTGTTGAACAATGAGAACACATGGACACAGGGAGGGAAACATCACATACCAGGGCCTGTTGTGGGGTGGGAAAGGTAGTGGAGGGATGGCAGGGGGTGGGGAGATTGGGGAGGGATAGCATTAGGGGAAATACTAATGTAGATGACGGTGGGATGGATGCAGCAAACCACTATGGCATGTGTATACTTATTTAACAATCCTGCACGATCTGCACATGTACCCCGTAACTTAAATTATAATCTTAAAAAATGGTGTTGAATGTTGGGCATCCATCTTGTAATCTGCAACCTTGTGGAATTCTTGTATTAATTCAGTATTTTACCTGTTCATTCTATCCATTTACTTGCTAGATAATCATGTTTCTCCGCATGTGGTTAGAATAACTAACTATCTTCTAATTCTTAAATCTTGTTATGTAAGTGAGGCAAAAAAAGCCTCTGTATGTTGGCCCCTACATTGGTATTTCTTAACTGCAGGCTGGTCTGTTAGCTCAAACACCAGTTAGTACCACACTCAAAGTTTTACATATATAATTATTTTAGAAATAGTCCATAAAGATTTTTACCTTTTAGATTGGTGCAAAAGTAATTGTGGCTTTTGTCATTACTTTCAATGGCAAAAAACTCAATTACTTTGCACTAACCTAATATTTAGAGCCTGCCTACTTTGTAAACCTGTAAAATTACATATAGCATCTTCTGGGCATTGATGAGATAGAGCTTTGTGGTGACAAAATCCAAGCTGCTACTGCCCTTAAGGGCTCTCTGACCCAGGAACTTGGATAAGTAAGTCCATGATCTTGGATAAGTAAGTCTGTCTCAGGTTACCTTTTTCCTTAGGAGCTTTCTTGTGTTCCTTCTATTCTGTATGGTAACCTCCTCACAATTAGTCTCTAAAGGTCTTAAGTTAGAGAGGTGTCATCTCTCATGTAACCCGGTCCAAGTGCCACTCGATAAAGTTTTTGTGTGTTATTGTCTTTTGTGGTCGTATGTTTTTTCATTGATCAGCCCCCAAATCTTTTCAATCTCCACATATGTTTAATTTCCTCTTTTTTGGGGGGGGGGATTGACAGTAGTAAATAATTATGTTGTAAAGGTGATAATTTTAACAGTGTTTCTCATATTAATGGGAATTTAGTTTTTTCCATTTTATGTGAAATGTTTATTGTCCAACAAATTCTCCCATGGTTTTATTTGTAACTATCCTGAATGAATTTGTTTCTGATAAATGGTACATACTCTATTTTATTTTGAGGATTTATTTCTTTCAACTCATTTGTTTATGTTGTATTTTATATTCTAGGTCTAAGAGTCAATAATGAAATATTCTTTTTACTGAATTACTTAATAAAAGAGCATATACAAAATTCTTAAATGAAACATTATATTTACTGTTGTCATTACCTCAATGCCTTTTCTAGTTCCAATTTTTGGTTTTACAAGTAGTATTTGAAATCATATATACGTTATAATATAATGATCTAGAACAATTATTAAAATTTGTTACACTATTGCACATTTCATTTTGCTGAGGGCAATGTAATTTTTAAACTGTTTTGCTAATTCTCTGTCCCATTAACATTTATCTTTCTCAAAATTGTAGAATTTTCTTTCTTTCTCTCTCTCTCTCTTTCTTTCTTCTTTTCTTTTCTTTCTTTTTTTTTTTTTTTTTTTTTTGATATAGGGCCTTGCTCTGTCATCCAGGTTATAGTGCAGTGGAATAATCACAGCTCATTGCAGACTCAGCTTCCCAGGTTCAAGGGATCCTTCCACTTCAGCCTCATGAGTAATTGAGAGCGGCCAACACACACAGCTAATTTAAAAAATTTTGTAGAGATGGAGTCTCATGATGTTGCCCACCCTGGATATGAACTCCTGGGCTCAAGTGATCCTCCTGACTCAGCCACCCAAAGTTCTACGATTACAAGAGTGGGAGTGAGCCACCATGTCTGGCCTGATTTTGTATTGGTATTAGAAAGTCCCCCCAATTTACATTTTGAAAATATATTTATTTATTTTCAATATTAATTGTGCTTTTTTCTGATTCTTATGTAAATTTAATTCTAATTTTATTGTCCATAAATTCTAACGGATGTCACATTTCTCCTTTTTCATTTCATTGTATTATCTATCTTTTTTATTTGGTTGGTTGGTGTTTGTTTGTGACAAAGCCTTACTCTGTCACCCAGGCTGAAATACAGTGGCGCAATCATGGCTCACTGCCACCTGAAACACCTGGACTCAAGTGATTTTCCCATCTTAGATTCTGAAACAGCTAGCACTACAGGGTGCATCACCACACCTGGCTAATTTAAAAAATTGGGGAGGAGATGAGGTCCCATTATGTTGCTCAGGCTGGTCTCAAAATCCTGGGCCCATTTGATTCTCTCTCCTCAGCCTCCCAAAGTGCTGGAATTGCAGACGTGAATCACAACTGGTTTCTATTATCTTTTATTTCAGGTTTTTTTCTTTTGGTGTTTTTCTCTTTTCATTTCATAGCCATTGTATGTTCTTGAATATTGCAAAGGTTTTTTCTTCTTAATGCTGTGTACTATTTTCTAAATTATATTTTATTTCATTATTCAGGACAATGGTTCTATTCTCTATTTTTGTAACATTTATTTATAAACATTGCTGTTTCTTTTTTTCACATTACTTAAAAAAGTCAAAGCTATTCCAAGTCAGAAATTTTCAGGAATCAGTTCATGTGGATCCCTTTACGCCATGTCTCTCTTCATTGAGTAATGGCAAAATAAATTTCTCAATCACACACCAAAAACAGAAGGTAAGTTTCCAGCGTAGTCAATGATTCTTGTTAAACATCTACTGAGTCTCTAATCTACTGTGGTAGATTCTGCTTCTATGCTCTGAATCAATGGGAGCATGGAAACCTGAAGTTTCCATACTCTCTCCTATATACTCACATAGAGTATTATTGTATGGAACTGCTGTTTCAGAATAGGCATAAAACGACTGGGGAGGGAGACGGTTTAGAGGAGATAGAGCTCCGATATATTAAAGGGCAGCATGTAATTTGGGTTTCTATTTAAGAGGGCAGATATTCGGAGATGGATGATGAAACTTTCTATGTTTTAGATAATGTAAGGATAACTTATTTGTATTTCGATTACATTAACTTTGATGTTAGCAGAGATTCAACTTTAGCGTTTAGTTGTGTTACAAATTTTAGTCTTATTTTCAGTTTTCACAGATATCTTTGACATAATTTGGGAGATATTTTATCATGCACTACAACTCAGACATTCTTTAAACCAGACAGTATAATTTGCTAGTCTGTAGTTAATAAAATTTAACTAACTTAATGGTGCAGCTCAGATAAATATTAGAAATATCTACCTCCTGTAGTTGTATATCTAATCTTACAAACTGTATCCAAAAAGTCTTCTTTGCTTCTTATCTTCTGTTTCTCCTGTGAGCTTGGTTGTATGTATGAAATAGTAATTAAAATGCATTAATGTGTACACTTTTGAATGATCTCTGCATTAACTGGGGACTGAGTAATTGTGTAAGATTAGGCTACGTGACACTTTATATTCATTTATTGGAATACAATAGTTAGAAGAAAATCGAACATATAACTGAAATTTGAAAAAAGAAAATAGGTAAATTTTTGTTTAGGACAAAGATAAAAGATCCAAGTTATACATTTGTATAAAATTGAATATATTAAAGCATGCATTTGTATGAAATTAAGTGTATTAAAGCATATAATATCACAATATATTAAAAGCATATACGATCACAATTAACCTATTTATACCTGAGGTTGCAATTTTTTGAATTTTTGCAATGGGAACTTGGTAATGACCTTGAGCAGTAGGATATAAATAACTCCCACATGCTTAGTGTTCCAATAATGGAACACTAGGCATAAGTGGGTCAAAAAGGAACTTGAAGTATATCTCAATGTTTAAGACTGAGTGGTCATTTATATTATTACATTTTATTTTAAACTCAGGGTTTATTTTCCTGATGAATATTTTAAGGAGAAAAATTACTTTTTTCTTTTTATAAACACATCAAGAAATATTTGATCATGAATTATTTTTATGTGCATACAGAAAATAGTTGTTGCACAAATTAACTTATGAATTCTTCTCCTTCATTGAACAAATATGTATTGATCACCTTCTATATGTCAGGAACTGTAAGAGGTACTTGAAAACATCAGTGCATAAAACAGATAACTGTCTATTCTCATGGAGTTTACATTGTAGTAAATAGAGACAAAAACAATAAGTAAAAATAAAGAGCATAAATAATTTTATGTTAATATAAGACAGGTTAATAACAATAGAAGATAAAACTGTGAGAAAATCAGCAAATGATAAGTGAATGCGTTTACCAATTTATTTTTTATTTTTATATATTTTATCGTACTTTAGGCTCTGGGTTACATGTGCAGAACATGCAGGATTGTTGCATAGGTACATACATGGCAATATGGTTTGCTGCCTCCACCCCCATCACCTATACCTGACATTTCTCCCCATGTTATCCCTCCCCAGCTCCCTACCTCCCACTGTCCCTCCCCTAATCCCCCCCAACAGACCCAAGTGTGTGAAGCTCCCCTCCCTGTGTCCATGTGTTCTCATTGTTTAACACCCCCCTGTGAGAGAGAACATGCAGTGTTTGATTTTCTGTTCCTGTGTCAGTTTGCTGAGAGTGATGGTTTCCAGATTCATCCAAGTCCCTACAAAGGACACAAACTCATCATTTTTTTTTATGGCTGCATAGTATTCCATGATGTTTATGTACCACATTTTCCTTGTCCAGTCTATCATAGTTGGGTATTTGGGTTGGTTCCAGGTCTTTGCTATTGTAAACAGTGCTGCAGTGAAAATACATGTGCATGTGTCTTTATAATAGAATGATTTATAATCCTTTGCATATATACTCAGTAATGGGATTGCTGGGTCAAATGGAATTTCTATTTCTAGATCCTTGAGGAATCGCCACACTTTCACAATGGTTGAACTAATTTACACCCCCACCAACAGTGTAAAAGTATTCCTATTTCTCCACATCCTCTCCAGCATCTGTTGTCTCCAGATTTTTTAATGATCGCCATTCTAACTGGTGTGAGATGGTAATCTCAATGTGGATTTGATTTGCATTTCTCTAATGACCAGTGATTATGAGCATTTTTTCATATATTTTTTGGCCTCATATATGTCTTCTTTTGAAAGTGTCTGTTCATATCCTTCACCCACTTTTTGATGGGGTTGTTTCTTTTTTTCTTGCGAATTTGTTTAAGTTCTTTGTAGATTCTGGATATTTGCCCTTTTTCAGTTGGGTAGATAGCAAAGTTTTTTCCCATTCTGTTGGTTGCCAGTTCACTCTAATAATTGTTTCTTTTGCTGGGCAGAAGCTCTGGAGTTTGATTAGATCCCATTTGTCTATTTGGGGTTTTGTTGTCAATGCTTTTGGTGTTTTAGTCATGAAGTCCTTGCTATGCCTATGTCCTGAATGGTTTTGCCTTGGTTTTCTTCTAGGGTTTTTATGGTGTTAGGTCTTATGTTTAAGCCTTTAATCCATCTGGAGTTAATTTTGCGTAAGGTGTCAGGAAGGGGTACAGTTTCTTCTTTCTGAACATGGCTAACCAGTTTTCCCAGCACTATTAATTAAACAGGGAATTCTTTCCCCATTGCTTGTTTTTGTCAGGTTTGTTAAAGATCAGCTGGTTGTAGATGTGTGGTGTTGCCACTGAGGCCTCTGTTCTGTTCTATTGGTCCGTATCTCTGTTTTGGTACCAATACCATGCTGTTTTGCTTACTGTAGCCTTGTAGTATAGTTTGAAGTCAGGTAGCGTGATGCTTCCAGCATTGTTCTTTTTGCTTAGAATTCACTTGGCTATGAGGCTGTCTTTTGGTTTCATATGAAGTTTAGGCATTTTTTTTTCTAGTTTTATGAAGAGGATCATAGATATCTTGATGGGGATAGCATTGAATCTGTAAGTTACTTTGGGTGGTATGGCCATTTTTACAATATTGATTCTTCCTAGCCATGAGCATGGAATGTTTTTCCATCTGTTTGTGTCGTCTTTTATTTCGTTGAGCAGTGGGGTTTGTAGTTCTCCCTGAAGAGGTCCTTTATATCCTTTGTTAGTTGTATTCCTTGGTATTTTATTCTCTTTGTAGCAATTGTGAATGGCAGTTCATTCTTGATTTGGCTTTCTTTAAGTCTGTTACTGGTGTATAGGAATGCTTGTGATTTCTGCACATTGATTTTGTATCCTGAGACTTTGCTGAAGTCGCTTGTCAGTTTCAGGAGATTTTGGGCTGATCCAATGGGGTCTTCTAAATATACAATCATGTTATCTGCAAATAGAGACAATTTGACTTTCTCCTTTCTCAATTGAATACACTTTATTTCTTTTTCTTGCCTGATTGCTCTGGCAAGAACTTCCAATCCTATATTGAATAGGAGTGGTGAGAGAGGGCATCCTTGTCTAGTGCCTGATTTCAAAGATAATGCTTCCAGTTTTTACCCATTCAGTATGATATTGGCTGTGGGTTTGTCATAAGTAGCTTTTATTATTTTGAGATACGTTCCATCCATACTTAGTTTATTGAGAGTTTTTAGCATAAAGCACTGTTGAATTTTGTTGAAGGCCTTCTCTGCATCTACTGAGATAATCATGTAGTTTTTGTCTTTGGTTCTGTGTATGTAGTGTATTAAGTTTATAGACTTGTGTATGTTGAACTAGCCTTGCATTCCTGGGATGAAGCCTACTTGATTGTGATGGGTAAGCTTTTTGATGTACTGTTTCAATCGATTTGCCAATATTTTATTGAAGATTTTTGCATCTATGTTTATCATAGATATTGCCTGAAGTTTTCTTTCCTTGTTGAGCCTCTGCTGGGTTTTGGTGTCAGGATGATATTGGTTTCATAAAATTATTTGGGAAGGATTCCCTACTTTGGATTGTTTTGAATAGTTTCAGAAGTAGTAGTACCAGCTCCTCTTCATATGTCTGGTAGAATTTGGCTGTGAACTCATCTGGACCTGGGCTTTTTTTTGGTTGATAGGCTATTAATTCCTGCCTCAACTTCAGCCCTTGTTATTGGTCTATTCAGGGTTTTGACTTCCTGGTTTAGGCTTGGTAGGATGCAAGTGTCCAGGAATTTATCCATTTCTAACAATATTAACCTTAAATGTAAATGGGCTAAATGCCCCAATTGAAAGACACAGACTGGCAAATTGGATAAAAAATCAAAACCCATCAGTGTGCTGTATCCAGGAAACCCATCTCATGCAAGGATACACATAGGCTCAAAATAAAGAAATGGAGGAAGATTTACCAAGTAAATGGATGGCAAGAAAAAGCTGGAGTTGCAATTCTAGTCTCTGTTAAAATAGACTTTAAGCCAACAAAGATCAACAAAGATCAAAAGAGACAAAGAAGGGCATTACATAATGGTAAAACGATCAATGCAACAAGAAGAGCTAATGATTCTAAATATATACGCACCCAATACAGGAGCACACAGATGCATAAAACAATTTCTTGATGACCTACAAAGAGACTTAGACTTCCACACAATGATAGTGGGAGACTTTAACACTCCACTGTCAACATTAGACAAATCAACAAGACAGAAAATTAGCAAGTTTACAAGACTTGAACTCAGATTTGGACCTAGCAAACCTGATAGACATTTACAGAACTCTCCACCCCAAATCCACAGAGTTTACCACTTTTATACCAATTGTTTGCAAGTTGGTGAAAAGAGAACTCACAAGAAAGTGATATTTAATCAAAGATTTGAGGGTGTAAGGCAATTAGCAGTTACAATTGTTTGGGGAAGAAAGCTCTAGAAAAAAGAAATAGTGCACAATCAGGAGTGGGTCTGGGGTGCAATTAAAAGAGTAATAGTAACAGGGAATTATGTCAGATAAGCAAGCAGGAGTCAGAACCTCAGAGACCATCTGAAAGACTTTAATTTTGATCCTGAAATGGGGAGCTTGTAGAGCTTTGAGCAGAGGAGTAGCATGGCCTTACACATTTGAACATGGTCACTCTAACTGCTGTGGTGAGAGGGAAATACAGCAGAGATGAGGGCAGGAATAGAAGCAGAAAACCCAGTTAAAGTCTTCTCCAGTCATCCATGTGAGAAAAGAAGTTTTCCATAAAATAATATAATTTTAAATATTTTGGAAATTAATCAAACAAGCTTGATTATTGATGTATGGGAAAAATTTAGCCAAATGAACTATAAGTATAATGAGATTGAAATGTGTATATATTAAAAATTTGACACATTGACAACACTTATTAAGAATCCTAAAAAATATACATATTTAAAATGTAAGCCATATAACTCACAATTTTAAATATCTATTGTGAGATAATGAATAGTTTTAAATTTAATGACTCATTAAAGTTTCTGCAAAATTTAAGAGTAATGGTGTGATATCAAAATACAGTGACAATAATGAATATTTCAACAGTTGCTTGTATGTTGTAGTAAAGACATACACAATTCTAAGAGAAAATATACTATAAATGTAATTCTAGTTTTCTACTTCCAGTTATTGTTCAGTGAAAAGAGTTAAATTTTAACTTTTTTTTAAGAAGCAGACCCAAAATTGATTTTGTGTGTATGCAGAGTTCTATGAATCTTTACATATATAGATTTGTGTAATCACTCTTATAATTAGGATATAAAACATTTCCATCACACCAAAACTTCCTTCACACTACCCCTGTGCAGTTACACCTTCTCTCACTCGAAACCCCAGCAATAACTGATCTGTTCTTTGTTATTATAGTATAGCATAATATCATACCTTATATGAGTTATTTAGGTTGACTTCTTTCACTCAGCATGTCTGAGATTCATCCAAGTGTTTGTTTTTATAGTTCACTTATTTCTATTTTTCAGTAGTATCCTATTATATGAATGTCCCAAAATTTCTTATGCAACGACCCATATAAGATATTCACTCATTTAAAGAGATTTGAGTTATTTTCATTTTTAATGATTATAAATAAAACTACTATAAGCATTCATGAATAGGATTAATGTTTCATTCTCTAGAGTAATAGGCTTTCATTTTCTATTGTAAATACTCAAGAGTGGCATTGCTAAGTCATATGAAAGTATATGTTTACTTTTATAAGAGACTGATAAATGGTTTTTCAGAGTGGCTATATTATAATACTACTTCCTGTCAGTAGTGTATGCAAGTTCCTGTTACTTGACATTTTCATTAATAATAGTTTTATTTACTGTTCTATTATTTTAATCATTGTAATAATTGTGTAGCAGCAACTTGTAATATAAAATATTTTAACAATTATAATTTATTCAGTACCCTTAAAACTTGAGAAGGTACAGCGAGTTTGAGGATTTAAGGGCTGATCAAAGAAAAAGACAGGGTCATGAAGTGGGAATAGCACTTAATTGGTTAGAATTAGGATTATGTGGTAGGGGCATACACAGCAGAAGATGTTTCTGAGACAGAGGCAGAAGGCCAGAACCCAAATAGCAAAGAGGGTAAGGGAGCTGCAAGTAAGAAGGGAATATGAGAGAGAGCTTGTATGTCTGGGTGATGTGGTTCAGCAGTATAACTGGAAACCGATGGGTTAGAGAACTCCACAGAGCAATAGTGGCTTGGTGTGATTCATAGCCCCTGAATGTGACTTATCTATGACCAACAAATGTTCAGTGCAGTTTTACTAGATATGTAATGCAGCTAGGCTCTAAATTGCTAAAAATAATGCTTATCAAGACTATGTTTAAAACAATAGCATGTGTAAAAAGTTGTGTTTGGTACCACTGGTCTTTTAAGCTAATGGTCTTAGCCTTCTGTGAAGAAGTAAACAGTGGTAGGGTTAATTTACCAAGGCCATTGTTGTCTCATTCATATGACAGATGGAAGTACAGCTATAAAGGGCATTTGATCCAATCAATTATATCAGTTGAGTAATATACTTATCAATAGAGAATGATATTTTATCAATATTTGGATAAACCAAACTTGAAGGCCAGGCATGGTGGCTCAAGCCTGTAATCCCAGCACTTTGGGAGGCCGAGGTGGGCAGATCACAAGGTCAAGAGATCAAGACCATCCTGGCCAACATGGTGAAACCACGACTCTACTAAAAATGCAAAAATTAGCTGGGTGTGGTGGTGCACACCCGTAGCCCGAGCTACTGCAGAGGCTGAGGCAGGAGGATTGCTTCAACCCAGGAGGCAGAGGTTGCAGTGAGCCAAGATCACACCATTGCACTCAAGCCTGGCACCTGGCAAGAGAGTTAGACTCTGTCTCAAAAAAAAAAAAAAAATGGAACTTGAAAAATACATCTTTGGTAACTTCTATTTAAATATTTGATACAGAAACAATATTTGACCTTCATGTATGAAAAATATTATAGATCACTTAGTAAACTTTCTTATTTAGAAGTAGAGTTGGGAGCATCTTAAGAAATTCATATTTGCCAAATCTTTGTTAGTAATGCATTGTATTAATGGAATAATTTTTCAATTTGATAATGTAACATAAAGCAGTCAGTGGGTTTGTATGTGTTTGAGCAGCAATAGATCTACATTTTAAGTTATTTGGCAACTATTGTGTTACTCATAGTAATCATTGATGTGTTTAGGCCAAAACACTACTAGATGTTACCAGAATAAACGTTCATGTACTTGACAGAAAAGTTGCCAAAGGAAGACAGAGTAAACTAAAGTTGGTGTTTGGCTCTAGGTCACTATGAATCTGACCTAAATAAAACTAATCTTCATTTACTAATTTCTTCCATCATTAATACTATAATTATTTTCAAGTGTCCGGTCATAACATGCAAATTTTCAGGTCTGATGAGATAAGCTAAATAGTTTCACAACCATGGAGGGTTCTTATTTTCTGTACCGTATGTTCTCAAAAAAAATAATAATAATAATTAAGATTACTCCATTACTGCAATGGAGAAAGAAAAAATAAAAGCAAAGAGAATAAAATACCTAGGAATACAAGTAACAAAGGATGTAAAGGACCTCTTCAAGGAGAACTACAAACCACTGCTTAATGAAATAAGAGAGGACACAGATGGAAAAACATTCCATGATCATGGTTAGGAAGAATCAATATTGTAAAAATGGCCATAAAGCCCGAAGTATTTTATAGATCCGTGTTATCCCCATCAAGCTACCTATGACCTTCTTCACAAAACTAGAAAAAAACACCTTAAACTTCATATGGAACCAAAAGAGAGCCCACATAGCCAAGTCAATTCTAAGCAAAATGAACAAAGCTGGAGGCATCACGCTATCTGAGTTCAAACTATACTACAAGGCTACAGTAATCAAAACAGCATGGTATGGGTACCAAAACAGAGATATAGACCAATAGAACAGAACAGAGGCCTCGGAGGCAACGCCACACATCAACAACCAGCTGATCTATGACAAACCTGACAAAAACAAGCAAGGGGGAAAGGATTTCCTGTTTAATTAATGTGTATATATGCATGTATATATGTGTGTATATATACTATATATACATGTATGTGTGTGTATACACATAGCATATA